>NW_011967243.1:1929888-2135091 GCF_000949405.1 Vollenhovia emeryi | reverse complement strand
TACCTTCGGTCGTCCCATCTTTAGGGTCTGTACTCTCTAAAAATTAATCAGTGCATCATTACTGTAAATCAGTGAATATTCATTGTTTTCAGTAATAAACCACTGAGTAATTTTTAGAGAGTAACCCTTCAGGGTACTTAAGCCCCTCCACCACGACAAGGTAGTACCCGAGGAGGGGATTATCAACAAGAAACTGTGCAATTACATATGTGTATATATAGAAAAATGAAAATTGAATGAACATAAATTAGTGTTGCTATTTAATGCACGATGTGAGAGAGATTCATCCAATCGAAAGATTAATTCGCACTCTCGATCTTAGGACAAAATCAATTTTCTCGGAATTTATCAATAATGGCTCATAAACTAATAATCCGAGATAAGTGATTCTTATCTCGTTAGAAACGCTGAAATCTTAGCTTTCCAACGAGACAAGGATCATCTTCCTACGATTTTTCTGTGCGAAGTTATTGACGATTATATCGACTCGCGATCTCTCTTAATCCTCATTCAGAAGCAGCAGACGACGCGTATACTCGTATGCGGCGTCTCGCGCGGCGTCTCGCGCGACGGTGTTTACTAGCGAACACCTGTGCCTCGTATGTTTTGACGCCAGTTTTTTGGGGACGTAGTACGCTCGCTTACTACTCGCGTAAAAATTCGCGCGGCCTTCGTTCATGAATGGTGCGCGCGCGCCCGATTTTTAAAACTCTATAACTCGGCGAAAAATTGACGTAGCGAGATGAACCAAAAACCAATCTTCTTCGTTTCGCATTCCGCAGATGTTTACGTTGAATATGTATGCCGTTATCATAAAATTTATACACGGCAATGTAATAAAAAGTAAAATGCTGAAATATAAATTATACATATAATCAACTTATTTCATCGTATTCAGTCTACCTTTGTCGAGCCAGATGGGACCTACCTTTCGTTGCTCCTGGCCATACAGTCTGGTCATTGTGACCAGAGATCAGAAAGGAAGAAAACTTCTTCCATAGTCGGTTTATTATCGTCACCGACAGATATTTCGTATGGTTCGAACTATATTGCGAGCGGCGATCGTATCGAAATGCACGACCACGAGAAGTTAATTAAAGAAGAAAATTAACTTAAAAAATTTACTGCATAAAACTAATAAAATATAACCCTAAGTTCACTTATTTATTCAAGGATAGATAATAACTGTCTCTTTGTGACTAAATCAAATCCGAAATTCATGTATACATATATGTAGATAAAAACAATTTACTTCGCGTTATATTTATTTTAATTACGTTTCGCGATAAATTAAAATTTATACTATGGATGAAATTAAACAATTAATAACTTCTTGAAAATGTTCTGAAAAACTAATCGCGAAGACTGATCGCGAAATTACGAAGATGCGTGTAACTATGCACGTATTCATGCGAGACGCATCTTGAAAGTGTATCGCGAGACACACATACAAAATAAATGACGTGAGACCCAGAGAAAAGAAACTTTCCGGACAATAGATAGACCGACCATCGAATATTCTAATGAATCAATAATCTCAATTAATGTGTAAAAATAATATAAAGTATATAATATTGAATATAGAATAAAGGCTAATGTAACGCCAATGTTACGTATCAAAAATTGCACGGTATTGCATTTACATTATTTCCCAATACTACGCTAATACTTTGTGCTACCCGGGCTTTATCGACACTTTATAGTTAATTCAACTACGGATTTAATATTTTTATTTTTATTGTAAGAAACCAACTGCAAAGTAACGATTCGTTATTTTGTGAGTAACTGTAATGCGTTACTTTTCAGAATTAGTAACTTGTAACTGTAACTAGTTACATTTTTAGCGAAAAAACTGTAACTGTAACTAGATACTTTTATAAAGTAACTTTCCCACCCCTGGTACTAACAATAAGTGTGATTAAAATTTCCATATCGACCAACACGTCGGTTATAGAAGCCACGAAAATAAGAGAAAAAGCATGGTCGACGGCGTATTATTTTGAGCAATGCTTTACACGTCAAATTTACATGTCACGTACCGCGCGGGTTTTAAACAGTGAGGGTGAAACGTTCAATCTTTTAGTATCGCGCTGAATAATTCGAGGAAATGTGTCGATCTCCCTTTGTATCTTTCCGGCGTGCAACGTCGAATTTTGTGATTTTTCTTTCGTACATACTTTGTTGCTACACACGTTACACTGAACGTAATTCGTTTTAATGTGCGTGCTCCTCTAAACCACTTAATTAAATCTCCTTTTACCGTGTAAATACATAAGATCCCCACGACTTGGGAAAAGCACCCTTCAAAGCACCGGTGTTACATGTTATCGTAGGTTACCACCACGCCCTTATTAAATGTATAGAAGATCACGAGTGTGCTCGACCTCCTCCGATGTGGGCCCCAAACAAGCAAGCTCATTGTTTGAATGTCCATAGATTACAAGAAAAATGAAAAGTATGATGGAAGTGAAATTGGCTCATCGCTTGCAAAAACTTTTCGCTTAATTAAAATAGCTTGTCGAAAACTTTTCGCTCAATTAAAAAACTTAAACGATAACAAAACGTTTTTATAAACAAATTTAGTTGCCCCCCCTCTCTCTCTCTCTTTCCCTCAGCTCTTAAAAAAATTTGACCCTGTTAGATATTCTAGATAATAGATGCAATTGACCGAAGTTATCTACCATACTCCTACTAGAATTTTTCAAAGTTTTTCCATAAACATGTGTCGATACCATAAGATTCAGCTTTCATGAATCTAATTTCTTTTTGTGAAAAGAAAATGATGGGAAGTGAAATATATCGCAAATTGATGCCAGTCACGAATTCACGATAAATTATATCATTCAGCTCAATAGCCGGCCTCATCTGCTTGAGCGATCGAGCGTATAAAATTCGTTCTGGTTCAAATTCCGTGATTGGCCCGCTGCCATGTCATGTTTCGGAAAACTTTCGGAAAGAGGATGCCATAATCGACAGGCAAAAATGCGAAATGTAAAAATACCGATCTCGTGAAAAATATAAAACAAATTCGGCGCGGTATCAGCCTCTGAGTAATTGCGTTTCGTCTCATTTGACGTATAATCGTTGAATTAATTAACCGTGTGATTAGTGATGCAAATAGATGGGAATACCGCATGAAACGCTTCACACACAGTTAGCGAACCTATAATTTTATGATTATAAGTAAGAGAAATCGCGCCTCCGTTTATCCGCTAAACTTTAACCGCACACGCGAGATATATTTCAAAAATCATTTACGGGAAAGCAGATGATAAATATCCAAATGTACAAATATTCCAAGAAATATACCCTTACTTTCCACGCAGAGATTTATATAAAGGTGTATAAATATTATAATTATATACAGATAAAGTTGTATCTCGGAAGACGATACTCTTCTTTACTTCAGCTGCATAACTCGAACTTCGAACGTGAGAACACATATTGCAATTTTAAGGACACGATTTAAATGTGACGTACTATAGGCCGATAAAGTGCAAACTTGCAGCGGTATATTGATAATCAATCGTTAACTTGAACGAAGTTATGTGTGGTTGGGCCTACCAGCTGCCTTCCTGTTGCACTTTCCGTCGGTTTCCTATTATTACGCAGCGGGAGCACCTGATACTGCTCGACTTAGCCTAGGTAGTTCGTCGAGGGATTGTAGGCCGGTAATAAGACCGCTCCCCCCTCCCTCCCTCCCTCTCTCTCTCTCTCTCTCTCTCTCTCTCCAGATACTAGCGTGCACATTATGCTTTCTAAGTAATACGGTTTCAGACCACAGGTTATGCGGAGCTAACGCAAACTTCATACAGCCAGCAATTTCTCTGCATGTTGCAATGTTCACGCCAACAATTAAAAATAAAATATTGAAAACAGATTACTCGTAACAGGTAAATTTTGCACAGTAAATCTCATTAAGACGATTTTAATTATTAAATTTAATTGTCGATTACGACAATTAAATTTTTTACGCGATTCCATTTATCAGAATTTCGTTCGTCGAAATGGATTCAGGCAGAGGCAAAGCCTCCCTCCTTGGATTTAAAAATCACTTTCGGTTCTATAAGTCCTCCTTTCGATTACTCTGTTGCGCCGCAATTAATCTCTTAATATATTCGGCTCCGACTCCGTAAATCCTGAATGAACGAGGTGAAGAATTCATTGAATCGCGGCAATTATCGAACTAATCATGATTTCATCCCATCGGCATGTGTGCGTGCCACGGTCTATTTCGTGTCTAAGTACGAACGCATACCAATTTGACGCTTTAACCAATATCAGGCATGAATGTTTCTGATGCGCGTCAGTGGAAACTACGGAGGATATCACCATCGCATCTGCAGATGGACATGATACTCGAAGCTCCGTGCAAATAAGGCAGATGCATACCGGTACTCGCGCACACACACACACACACGTGCGCGCACACACTCACTCACTCACACACACGCGCTTGACTCGGAACGTATCTATTCTCGTGCGTGTGCAATGCAATCGAATGCGAATTTATAGCGCCTCGACAACGGGCGTCGATGCAGAAACGGAATATCGGTTCCCAAGTGTGCGCGCATAGACGAAGAACACCAATATCGCCACTGGTTATATTCGGACCGCACATTAGCGATGTGCAATCGTCGCGATGGGTGTATCGAAATATCGGGATAATAGATCCATGTGCAGATGAACGGTATAACCGATCTGCTCTTAATTAAAATATAATTGATCGCGGAAAAAGTGGGTGTTGCGCGACAAAAAATAGTTCGTGTAAAAATAATAAAGCAGTCGCGATTAATCGATATCGGGGGTTCGTTCATCGTACACCTAGAGAGTGATTACCGCGCTCTCTTAATTTCCACCTTGAAAAAATTAATTGTCGGTGGCGATAGCGGTATTTTTTTTTCACGACGGCCAGTTTATTGGAAAAACATTTGTCTCCGAAACCGTTGTAAAGATAGAAAAGATACACTATCACATAAAGCGGACAATGTAAAGTATGAATTCGAGCCGCGTTGTATATCACGGGATTATTCGCGATAAATGGCGAAGAAAATCTTTCACTATCTATCGAAAAATAATTTACTGTCGGATAGCTTGTAAAAGTATACAATGCACGTTCTGATAGTAAGTTGGACGCTTTCGTGTGTTTGACTACGATGCTACGTGAACGAAAGGAATATCTTTTGATTGGACAGCAGACAAATTTATAGCAAACAATATAAATACTTCGCGACGGGAGTTGCGTCGAGATTAAAGAATTATTTTTAAATAGTTAGCGAGCGAAACTATTGTTAAATCAGGAACTACAGAACTCTCCTAGAACTATAAAATTCTGTGGGCAAAAATTTTTTTTCGCAACTTGAGGTGCCGCGGAAAGTTGGCATATTTTTAAGTGTCATTTTTTTTCTATGAAAATCAGCGGAACTATTTCTAAAATCTATCAGGAACTGTAGAACTATTGCGAGGTGCAAACGGAACCGTTGATAAGACTTTCGACTTTCCAAAATAAGGTGTCAACGTCACAGTGGCAATTATGTCATCTCTAAATAATTGTACAAGAGAACGCGGATATGCGTCATTGCAAATAATTTTACATAGTTATTTTTAATGAGTAAACGAAGCTGTTAGGGTAAACATCTACTTCGTGTCATTAGAGATTGAATTGAGTGTAGCTCGTAGAACATTTGCTGATTAACATTTTACCGTAAGCATATGCAAATGTGCCCAATGGAAAGGAAAATGAATATTCATGACACGTAATCAGAAAATAAAGAGAGATAGAATTTCCCCGGCTTCGTTGTAATTAATCTTTAACCGTGCTACGCAGTTTCAATGATGCATGCGCTATGTATACCGCGACAAATCGCGCAGTTAAACCACGAGAGCAAACCGTTTGCCTCCTAAACGCGTGTACTCTACGCGCCAGTTGATTTTTCTTGCCGTCATATGCACGATTTCCGATTTTTCTTTGAAATAAAACCGCAACGTACACTCAAATCACATCATACGCACAAATTCCTATTTATATGAAATTATTAACAAGACTTGTAAAATTTTGATAAAGTAAAACAGGATTCGTATCGAGATCTTTCGTGCCGCAGAAACTGCACGAGAATCGTCGCGCAGGAACTGGTCAGTGATCATTTCGTATTATGAGAGCGTAAATAAGTCGTCAAAGAATTTTTCCCGTGTCCCTCGTTTCGTCTCATGGCTTAGAAATCGCAAAAGCTTCGCGAAATCACTGACTCGGCAATTTTCCGAACAGCCGCTTGAAATCACAGATTTCAAGAGGCTTGCAGTAGAGCTTAAATACGTCGTTTCTACTGCCATCGAACCACAAACCATTTCAAATCTCCTCTGCCTCGCTTTCCTTTGAAACAATATTTTTTTTGTAGTGTCAATCCTATATGAATATTCATGTGCGATTTCAAAGCTCGTTTGGCGTCCAAAAAATAATGTTAAAAATAAAAGAAAATTTTGTTAGGAAAAAATTTAAACTGTTTTTATCTCTTATGCAAATATATATATTATTTTTGACTCTTCAATAGTTCATAACTGACGCACGAGAAGAGCGTGTTTTGGATATTTTTCATAAATAATTAAAACTTCATTTGAGATTAATGAAACAGTACGTAATGAGAATTTCTAGCCAGGATTTCACAGGATACACAATTTATAACTTTTATGGCACGTGAAAGGCCCTCGAAGTTGTAAAAATATTGCCCCAATAAGAATGCAGAGACTGTTATCTCGGACTATATTTCATTTTTATTATTACGCTATTTGATATTTATTTAAGACAGGTATGTTATATCCCGCGGTGACTTCATGTATAATAGTATGTTTCAATCAATTTAAAAATATACCAATTCACAGTCAGATTATTTCATATTATCAAGTATTTTACAGTAATCTCTTATGCAAACGCGCTTATACAAATCTTATCGTCAAAAAATACATCGACATCGCACATAATTTTGTACACCAACGGCACTCTCGATTTTGATCGCACTTTATTATATTAAAACGAATAACCATGCTAACTTTACTACATTAAAACGAAAGAATAACCGACGGAAAAGATGTAATTGCACGAATAAACGATGTTTTCGACACTCGCGACGTTTCATGAATTAACGTAATACGAGTACACGAAACTCCACCCGAGTCGAAATTTTGGTACTTTTTTGACACTTTCAAGGATAATTTACACCTACTTAGCTGATCTATGTATACACCTACATAGACCAGCGATAACCTACTTTTATGACATTATATTTTTTTACTCCTCCCTTGAATCTGTAATTCTAAAAATTTACTTTAGCTCCTACTTAAAAGGACCTACTTTAATGCTAAACTGGCAGAAGTAGAAATTTCCGACACTATCAGTTTTAAAGTAGGAATAAATTTTGTACTTGCAGTTCGACCTCTTTTATTGTCTTAGGTTTTACTACATAGAATTAAAGGTTCAACATAGGGCCAAAATTTCAATTCGAGTAACGATGGGAAATTTAAGAACTCACCGATGTACAAATGTTGAATTTACGTCTTGCGATTGAGAAATATTAAAATATTTGCGAAATTAATTACTGTACTTGCTTGTTAAAGCGTCATCGTTCCGCGTCAAAAATATAATAGTAACTATTTCAATAAATTCGAAGATAGCATCGATAAAGTCACTTTAATATTGCATATATCAATAATAGATTCAAGTTATTGACTAATTAAAATAATTGTTGAAATATGTAAAGTCAATTTCAGCATTATATCCTTTTTAAACTCTTTGCTTGTATTTTCAAAATAATATATATGTATATACGTATACACATACAAAAATCAATTATACGTACTCCCCAAAATTGCTACTTCTTCTCTTAAATTAATTGTTATTTGTTGTCTCAACTCCCTCGAAAAAGCTAAATTCACGAAGCCGCAGGTAATCACGATCGCATGTCACTTTATACAACACTCTCGAATTTAACACGCGACAGGACGAACCAGCTGCGGTTCGTTTACTGAACTAAATCGTCGGCGATGGCTACGTGGGCTTTCTCGTTAAATTTTGCCCTCGAAATACCGAGCCCTCCTATCTCTTCAAGGTCGTATCCAGGGGAAGAAGTAGAGTCAATGAAAATTAATGCTTCAAAAAGCGACCCAGATAACAATTCTTGCGCGCAAATTTTGCTTGTCTTATGCATGCAAATTTGTATGAGATTTGCCTGAGTTTTGTCCGTAAGATATGTTTAGTCTGTGCTTTTGCACGCAAGTGGCTAGCTCATGTATTAATTTCACGTATAATTTTGCGCGCAAATATCTATCAACTCACGTACAAAAGTGGCTCAACAACGCAAGCAAAATTCTATCCAAGTGCCTCGTCATAATGCCAGATGTTTGCGCGCAAAATGTTTTCTGGGGAATAACAAGGTCAATTTGTCTACCTTAATTATCTATCTTCAATGCCCAACGTACTATGAAATAAATACCAAACGTTTCGTTCGACACACCAATTAATTATTAATAACAAATTAATAAATATGCTAAAATAATAATTTAGAATTTCCATTGTAATAACCGTAAAGCGTGATAACGTTTGTTACTTTCTAATACTTGGTGTCAAATTTCAAAGGATAATACTACAGGTAATACAGGAGTAGGCACGGAGTGACGCATGTTCCTCGCTCGCGTGTCGGTGTGCGAATGATATCACGGCGACCTGTGTGTATGTCGACGTCACATTGCGTCGCTACGATCTACAATACGTCTTACCCCCCCAAGACACATTGAGACCATAACCTGTTTTGTTATTGCCCTGAGATATTGAATACTTTATAAAATAAAGATATATGTGTGCGCTGAATATACTATTTCTCACTTTTTAAATAAATTTCGACGGATGAATTATTACGGCAATCTATTTCTCTTTTCCTGTGTTGTTTCGGTAACGTTGCTAAGATAATCATTAATTCTACTCGCAAGTAGAAAATTTTGTTGAGAGAGACTTAATTAATTTCAATAATGGTCAATCTCGACCGTTTAGAACGCATGCACTTTAACTTTTCGCATTTTTATATAAAAATTTTTATACTCCCTTTTCCTAACTAGTTTACCTTCGGAGAATGCTATTAAAATGTTATACAATGATAGTAAAATATTTGATTCACTGTAGCAAGAGTTTTTAACGTTTTGTTCAAGAGACATGTGCGTACCGAGGCATACATTTTACAATTACTTTTGTAATAATAGCAAATACTTTTTGAATCATATATTCTGCCTCGATATTTTAGAATGTAAATCACATACCACAAATTTCCTGGTAGAAAACAAGTAACGTTAAGAGTAGCAACGAATGATTTGTCTTATAAAAATGAATATGATTCTCGTTAGACCGATGCAGAACGGAAAGATAAAGCGTCTGATTAATATTCATTTGAACTGCGGTATAAAGACAAGCTTCTAAATTCCGCTAATCGTTTGATTGTCCTGAATATTGTTAAATTGTATGGGAATTAAGAAGGCAATTTATTTTCAAATTGTATTTTTAAATTGCGCACTTGACTGTAGTTACTGGCTAAATATAACAGATTCAAACTTCTTAGATACTGCTCGATTGTGATTTTTCTCTTGATTTGTTACTTTTATTACGTTTAAGATTTCTGATAAACCCGGATAAGCAATTTAAATTTTATTTTGTATCGAGCGTTTTTGTCTGATTTCCATTTACATTATTAGATTATATATAATACATTTATATGTATGTCATAAAAGTATAATTGTTTGTATTTAAATTTAAAAAATAATTTATTTCACATCGAAAGAGATGCATTTTCTATTAAGTAAATGTTTTACGGTTTAATTGTTTTATAAAAATTTTTATAATACCTGAAATTAAATTTCAAATTAATTTTACGTCAAAATTTGTATAAATGTTACAAAACTCTGACAAATTTAAATATTAAAGTATTTCTTCTATCATTGTTTTATCACGCTGAGATATAAATACAAATGTTGATTTATAGATGTGCAGATACTTCATAGGCGTCATCTGTTGGTTCCATCATGAATTTATTTCAAGTGAAATCTGTTTCGTGGAAAATTGATTGTTAAATCGTGTGATCGTTGCGAAAAAAGATTTGCGATTGAATTTGGACGTTGAAAACCTGCTATCTCGTATTAAAATCCTATCTCATATAATAAAGGACTTTCCTCTATATGTGTATAATAAAAAAAGAAATATATTTGTCTATTCTTCGGCAATACATTCAAATAAAACGTTTTCTTAAAAATGTTATTATCTTTGAAATATTCGACTTATTCATAGGAAAATATGAACGTAATTCGAAGTTACTTTTCCTTTACGAGCGCAAAGGAGAGTTCAAAAAGCCAATAAGACTTTTGTCAGGGAAAATTCCTCATAAGTGAGGAAAAGTGGTAAGTTCCTGCAGCATAAGAAAATTGCGGTCATATAAAATCAATGCCCGTTCGCAAGTTTTCCCGATATAGAAATATTTTTCCCAGCGAACAAGTTCGATCTTCACACCCATACATAGAAAATCCTGCACGGAATTGTGAGAAATAATTTTAAACGCCGACACTGGTATTCTTGCTCTATCGTGGCAACAATAGTATCAGAATTTCGCGCTACTGTGTATATTTTCTGGTAGCCTCTCCTTTAATTTCCTACCACCCGGCCAGATAGTTTACTAACTTCCAGAGGATATCTCTCACCCATCTTGAGATTAAACATTGTATTCCACATAGAACCATTAACACGAAAGTCCTGTGAAACTAATGAAGCTATCTCGTATTAAAATATTGCCTCCGTATTTATTGCGGAATATGCATATTACTGCATAAACCTTTCTGGCATATCATTGTGCGTTAGCACTCTAAAAATATATTGAAAAGAATCTCGATAAGATTTACAAGAAAATTGCAAAATACATTATGTTGTGTAAACTGTAGAAGCTACTTAAATTACTTAAACTCTCACGTTACGTAACTTAAGACTTCAGTAAACGAAGTTTAGTAAACTGTATGTCTTTCTGTTACCGACGGTTTGATACGATGCAGTTCTTTCTCGCATAATTAATCAACTTCGTTGACTCAAGCCGTCGTTATAATTACTAACAAGCGTTCATGGAAACCTTCCAAACTACCTTCAAACTATTTTCGTGTTTCCAAACTGACGAGGAATATCGAGATATTCGAATTTTAATAAAATACCCTATAAATCAATTTGTTTAAGAGTAGATAAATTTAAATACAGCTTAAATAAATTTTATGTTCGCAAATCTTTTTGTATCTCGACTTATTTTTGAACATTTTTATATGTATATATGCAGTGTACACAAAGTACTAGTATATGCTACTAGCGGTCGATTTTACCACCTAATATCCGGTCTAAACCCCCATCTATATTAATCTTTAGAAGCTCTGTCGCAGTAAGTAAAGCTGTAACGCCTAGTTAATACTAACTTGTAAATTATTGCGGACCCTCCTCCAATCTTTGAGCAGTATACCTGTGTTCATAGTCTATTGAACACAGATAGATGCGATGGTAGGGGACTAAAGATGCGGATAGATAGAGAGAGGACCGAGGCATATATAATTGAATTATTTGATACATGTACTAACTTAGCATATAGAAACCTAAATACGAGGTAAATGCATTGGGGAAACTGGAAGATGCGACTCTAAGAATATTAGTATTGGCTTCTTCGACAGTCTCTAGAGACAAGGGAAATTCGACATTTTAAGTTCATCTTGATGTTGGTGTAATTTTGTCTGCGCCAAGCAATCTAACAGTCAGAGGTATCTAGAGATCTTTTTACATTAAAGAAAGTCGTACAATCGCACAGCATCGTATGTGCGTAATTGCATAATATAAAAAAAAAGAAATTCTGTACTTCGAATGCAGGACGTTCTAGTTCAACACAAAATTAGAATCGCAATTGCAGAACTTAAGAAAGAAGATCACGTACACTAGGAATCGCAATTGATGTTCTATGTAATTAAAAAATGTCCCGTGAAGTATAAAATAACGCGCAAATATCTTACATCGCTCGGAGAACTCCGTAGTAGTCAATATCGATAGAATGATTTTCTATTACAAACAACTATGGCATTTACTGAACATTCCTGGTGCGATTGACACGCTGCGTCGGATTGACGCATAAATACGTGGTATTTCACAGTTAAATATCACCGGATAAAGAGAAAAGAAATTCTTGTACGTACTAATATGGCAAATATCTTTAATAGGGCTTTTCTTGTGCAAGCACTACCATTGATCTCAATTCGCCGTACAGCCGTGTCGTAAATCTAGAAATCAAATTGCGAGTTTTACAGGCCGTTGTATCCCTCCGCGCATAATAAAAAGCACGAACAGATGGAAACCTTATTGTGATACGAACAGCCTTGGAATTGGAACAGGATTTATGCGAGATGGATTCTGTTTTACAATCTCCGACATGAGACAGCAAAGCAGCACATAACTATCCGCCCTGACAAAAAATATTATACTCCGGTAAACAATCTGCGGCACCTGATATACCTAGATACCGAGTATTCACCGCGAAAGACTTATGTTTTATTACCAGATATTTATTACGCTTCGGATTATTATTTAAAATGTATTATTTAAAATGTACTTCATTGTTTAAATATACTGTTTAATGCGTTCCACAATAATAACGGAACAGTGCAAAATTTAATTCATTATTATATAATTATTACATTCACGTATAATTATTTATTTAGACCCTTATCCTGCAATTTGTATGTACGCATTGTATAATATAAAATAATGGAGAAGTAAAATAATATTCCTTCAGTGACTACACTTTCGCATTAGTTACTCTTTGAAGTAAATCTATGCAATGATATTTCTTGGTAGCGAGAAGTAAACTTAGAAAAACCTGTCCCCATCAATCTTAAGGATGGAAAATCCTGCCATGGCAAACTAAAAACATTCTCTACCCCTCATTCACGTCGTTTTATCGATTAATCCACCTGTCCCGATACTTTTCGCGTCGGTTATACTTGTGTACTCCCTTGAATCCGTTTCCCCTCGGGCACCCCTTCGCGAATACCTACGAGAAACAAAAACACGAGGCACCCCTTGCCTCTCTACATACGAGACACGGATCCACCCACCCCTCGCGGTCCACTACTCGCTCGATAGAGCGCTGTCTCCATCGCTCTCATCCCTTAGTTCCACCCTTTTCGCCTTCTCTTCGCACCGGTCATTTCACCCTCCGCGTGTACTTCCTGCCGCGTCCATCTTTACCGTTCTCTCGAATTTTTCTTTTCATCTCTCCTACCTCTCTATTTCCTTGCTCTGTTCACACCTACATCATTCAGGGGTGTCACGTATCCTCTCTTACTATTTATCGCCGCGCGAGAGCTCCTGTTCTCTTCCCCTGACTTCCCTTCGCATTAAGCTCTTACATTTTCCTACCCACGTGGATCTGTCTTTCTTTCCCGTGCGTCTCCCGTCTCGCTCACCTCCCCGTCATTCCCCACTTTAGTTCTCTCATCCCCTCTTTTCCCTCGATCCGCCTTCTTATTCCACAAGATCGCGCTCATGTGTTGATCTCCCACGGGAACCCGCGCTTCGAGCGTATCCCGCTTTCTATAAGACCTTCTGTCCCTCTCGCTTGTTTCTTCCATAATTCCTTCAGTTCGATTTTTTATGTTAGTTTTGTTCTATTCGCCTTCTTTCTATCATTCAACCCACATCTCCGTCTAGCTTTGCTCAGTCAAAATATTCTCGTTCTTGTTTCAACCACATTTCCTCGAATTTACGTCCGCCCCTCCCTTTCGTCTATTCATCGTGCCTTCGTCGCTCGTACGCGCACTTCTAGCTCTGTCCTGCTCGCGGTCGCGGCATCCGCCGGATACAAGTGTGCACTGTTACCTCTCTTCTGTTCCCGTCTCTTTCTCTCCGGTCTGCCTTTACTCTCGGCCAACAGTCGCATCTCGCTTTCCTGTGGCCGCGTCTTTTTCTAGTAGATGCTAGTATTCCATTATACCTATCTCTTTCCCTTTCCCTTCAGTACGTATGTGTATAAGTGCTCTGTCCTCTCCTTTCACCTTCTCTCTTCGTCCATCTTATTCCCTTTCTCTTTTCGGTCGTTGTACACCCTGCATAGGCGTCGATACTGGGAGGTATAATACAAATGTTTTATCACGTGAATAGTTCCTCAAGATTCAAAGGTCGTGGACAATTTCCCGATGAAGGGTCACGACACTCGGTGCCACCAGAAAAATTCAGTTTACAAAGCAAGTCTTGGAGGAAACGCAATTTATTACTTTCAGAACGTAGAAAGTTAAACTTTCATTCGCCTTCGTGCGATAGAAGAAATTAAAGCGTTCTTCTAATTGCCAATTCAAAGCGCTCGGAAATTACTAAATCGAAAACGCTACCAATAATTATCCGTCCTACGCCTTTGCCCGCGTTTACCCTTGCTTACGCATGTTTCCTCTTGCTCCCCGCTCCTACCCATCCCTTCACGCACCTTCCCCACCACGCTGCCCTTCTCCTCGCCAACATCCCTCACCCTGGGACCACTTCTCTCCTTCGCTGCTCCCTTCTCCCAGCCAATAATTTTCTCTCTCCCCGAACACATTCGCCCCTACCACTAGGACCCTCGTAGCGTCCCTCTCTCGCGGTTTCTCTATCACACCCCGTGGCAGTCGCTCGGCAGCCACCCTATCTACGTGGTCCGTTCAGCTTCGGGCGGCGTCGCCAGAGCGACGGTATCGCGCGGCACCGGGGCGTTCAGTCGGCATCGCGTTCAACCCGCGTCGTCCACGTCCGGGGGTTTAACGTCGCGCTCGACCACTGGTATCGTGACCTAGCACCTCGTGGCGCGCCACGTCCCGCTTCTCTTCGCTCGCCGAGGATCGTCCAGTTAGTCGGCCGAGCTGCGTAAATACGCGAAAATCGCCCGAGGACGCCCAGTACTTGCTCGATCCAGCGATCTCAAATCCCGCCAGAGCTCCCTCCCGCGCTTGGGCAACCGAAATGGTTCGTTACTCTCTCACCCTTTGTATAGCAGCTAAACGCCACGGCCGGATATACGGCGAACACCCCGGGTCGCGCAATCGATTCACGACGATAACGCCGCGATCCCGCACGTTAGATCTCGGCGATATTCAATTAGTAACTGGGACAAGATGATCAGTCTTGCGTTAAGCATTAATTATTCGCATATACTACGCCGTGAGTGATATTCCCAGATATTCCCGGGTCGTACCGGTTCATACGAGGTCATTGAAGCTATCGATATCGGATTTCACAAAAAATATCGGATTCGCGAAGCTTACGTCGAAGCCTGAAATGCGTTACTTCTGATTATAAATTCGTCTTGATAGAACCGTAGCTTTATTAAATCGTAGCTCGAAAGCTTAAAGCAATGCTTTAACAATAAGTCCGAAATGTTTGTCGCTCTCATATATACATATATATTTGTACGTATTGATTATTCTAAGCATTTCTATGTGTAAATTTTTTTCCATTTGCAATCTACCTGCTGTTGTAATCCATTATTTATGTTAGCAATATTTCTCTCGCTATACAATAGAGATAAAACTCGGGAGCTCAAGTCGCGTTCAAGAATTTTACGTGTCATGAATATTCTGATCATAAAAAAGATTAAATATTTGGAATTCTGACGCTTTTATTATCTATATGGGGCGTTGGGGATTATCTCTACGCCAAGAATTATGGTACAATTTCCGCAGTGTGTCGAGCAAAATGTATATAGAACGTAATCGAAAATTATTATAAATTTTATATATTCATATGCGTCAACAATCTAACGAGAAAATTCGGCTGTAATGCCTCGTTCAGTGTGTGAATAATAAAATTCGCCGTGCCTTTTAATCCTCTAATGTTCTACAAACGTTCCCTCTACGCAGCAGCAATAATATAGCTCGTCTCTATCTTATGACAGTGGTAGATGGTGGCTACATATCAGTCAAAGCTGTATATATATGTACTACACGTCTGCTCGCCCGAATCGTGTTTTCACGCGTTGGGAAACTCGATGATCGTCTTGTGACTCGACTCGCCAAGTATCTATTTGATAAGCGGAGCTTATACTAGAGAGGCTGCCAGATATAGATCGCTTCGTCCAATCTGGCTCGATAATGTGATGTGAGGGCGTCGCTCCTGGTGCTTCTCGTCTAGTTTATACGTTGTGAATTCTCGCGAAATACAGCAGGCCACGAAAGTGCACAAATACACGACGTGGAGCGTTAAATAAAAATTATACGCGAATACGAATCTAACGTCTAAACTTTATGTTGACATTCTAATTATAATGAGCGAAGAGAGTACGCCCATAAGTACTAAGCTGTTGCGAAACGACGTCGTAACAAGTTTTTACGTTTCATCTTGAGTCGTAGAGCGTGATGTACGGGCGTACAGTGAGATCCAACGGAGAACATGCATATTTTACCCGTGGGGCGGAATACGAATTAAAATACGCAATAGTTCCGGCAACCGGAATTATGTGACAATTGCCACGGCGCGACATCGTTTTATCTTTGATCGCGAGCCCAACGAAACTGCAAAATTAATTTCACCAAGCTCTTATGTACCGATTTTTCCGTCGCTGACATTTTGTGCTGACGTCAAATGACCCCGGAATAAATATTAATTTTTCATTACATCCACGTGCGAATTGTACAATTACGAAAATCGTCTCATGAATTATAAAAATTGTGAATGATAACGAAACCCAAAGTGGACTGAACCATTCTGCAACGACCTACTTATGCGTATATTTTTAAATTTCGTGAAATTGACGTTCGTGATTATGCGGCAAGAAAACGACAGCGCGTTGACGAGTTGTGAAAACTTTGCATCACAATTCCTCGAATCGCGGCCGATCGGAATAGCTTTTAAAAATCGATTTTATGGATTCGTACGCGGAAAGAATTTTTTCTTAAAATTTACCCTGAAAATCATGTAATCGTGGGACAACACGGCATTTCGTACAATTTTATTAGAGTTTTCGAAATTTTACCATACATTTAACTGGTAGAACGTATAATAAAATTTCAAAAACTCAGAAAGTTCTGCAAAATGCCATGTCTCACGATTACGCGATTTTTCAGGGTAAATTTTGAGAGAAAATTCTCTCCGTGTATAATATTTTGATCCATTTGTTAACTGTGGGACTCGTGGCGCGAGCTCAACAGTCGCCGTCTCTAGTGTTTATCGCTGAGAGGTCTGGCTAAAAGGCGTGCTACTACTGCGTGATATATGTAGCTCTCTTTGTCTGACTGAAACGACGCGATCTACTTGGCGCACGGTCGCCAGACTCTTGTCCGATCGAGCAGAGGGACGATCCACTTGGCGCGAGTACAGTACATCCTCGATCAAGATGGATCGATCTATCCGGCACAACCTTGACTCCCTTTGCCGGTCAAAAGATTTATACTTAACGTGATTTTGGCTCCGTTTCTCATTTCTTCCTCCATAAACGAAAATTCGTGCTCGAGCAGATGCCAATTTTTCATTATTTATACGATACTTCACATGCGACTTTTCACGGCGAAAACAATTAATTATTCACTCGCCGCCTGTCTCGAAAGCGCCATGTTGATAAACCCAAACTGTTTGGCGAATTATTAATGGTGAGATCGAGTAATTATTAATTACTGACTTTAAAGTAGACATCAAGAATTATTAATGACGCGGATTCATTATCGATGCTGCTTATCGTCCGGAGGAAGGAAAATAGTTTCTTTGTAGCAACAATTTTTGAGCCGGTAATAATTTTTCGGCAACTGGATAAATAATTTACGATTAAAACTTTGCGGAATTCCCTGGGAAACCGTATACAGTGCCGTTATTTTACCCTATTAAGGCTGTTCCGACACTCGAGAAAAAGAAAGCCAGGGAGAACGCGCACGAGAGTCTCAATTTTACCCTGGAGACAATAGCGACCGTATTCTGATAGGCCGACGTTTATAGGGAGCCATTGCAGGCCTGTCGCCTCTGGAATTGTAGAATCCAATGTACGTTGAAGAAGCAAGTTTGGTAGAAATATTTTATGCTTTTCCATTACAAAAATTTCTCTCTGCTACACAGCTCTACTCGATAAAGATTTTACGAGGCTAACGCAAAACGCGACAAGAACGACCTAATAATATATTAACGACGCGATTAAATGTCGTAGATCCAAGTTTTCAAAAATTTTACAGAAATTTCACAGGAATCCTAGATAAAAATTTCTTACTTCGGCAACAACTTTCTTTATAGATTTGCAAATATTAATGTTCCGTTTTAGTAGCCGATGGACAAATTAATATTATACACGTTCTCTGGCGATATTGAGCTTTGAAAAAACCAATTAAATACTATCGCTGTACGGAGTCAATTAAATGTTGAAGTTTTTTTTCATGGGACTATTAAATTTGGTTTATCGAGGTGAAAGAGTACGCATCAGTGAGCGTTAAAAATCGCCGAGCTAGTCAGTCGCGGAGCTGTTTAATGAAAGTGTAGAACGCGCGCGAACGGCAGGGATGGGCGGGCAGAGAAATGGAGGGTAATCGTATTTCCGACGAATTTCCGACTCGGTTGATCGACTCATCGGCACCGGCAAACGATACGCCTGTAATTTCAGTATATAACAGCGCGTATATTCGCGGCGAAGTCGTCGTCTGCCCGCGGAGCCCATGCGGAGAGACAACGCCTCGCTTCTGAATTTTCATCGATCTGTCCAAATACGTGGATTTGGCCTTACCCGCCGTCAAGCGACGCCACGTTACACCATTTTTAGCCCGATGTCGGCCGGGTAAAACTTTCCCTATCCGGCGCGATAAAAATAGACATTCCGCGAAAAAGGAAAGCAAAGATTATTAAAGGTCAACAGGGCGTGGCCGTCGTTCAACGTGGTAATTACTGAAGACATGTAAGATGCTTCTGACGTCAAGAATCTCTCATTTTCAACAGTTTTTTTTTTATTCAACGCCTCTCGAGGCAATAACGCGTCGAATGTTTTTTCAAGACCTTACAGAATCCTATTGTAAATCTTGTGTTCAAATGAGTTTTACACGAGCGTATGTATGTTCCGAAGTTTAATAACTTCCGCACGAGAAATAATAAATGCATTCTGGTTTCTAACTTTATTATTAACTTTCCTACTGTTAACTGAGATTACTTTCTGATGGCTCGGGGGTAACTTCACGTATACTCCGTGCATTTATGTAGTAGAATTAGAAAATACCGAGTACCGTTATTTCATATTTTGCTTCCGGTAAAATGGAAATACTTAAAATGAAAAATTACGGTGTGCTAGACGTTCAATGTTATCGCACGGCCAGTCCACATTTACTGTGTAAATTTAGAAAAACGCCAGGTCTGTGTGACGGTTTTTAATTCATGTCTCTTTCGTATATAAAAAAAAATAAAAGGTGAAATTTTCCCGTGACATGCCAATTTTATCGCGTAATCAAAATTAAACTTCATTGCACGTTAGCGAGATGCGGATAAATAAATATATAAATATACGTTTGACTGCAAAAAGGAATAATGGATCAATGAATCAATCTACAAATTGAGGCCGGAAATTAAAACAAATATTAGCACGACGTAAAATACATTCTGGTCACGAAAATTTCTCAGTCAGGCGAAATTGCATCTCTTTGTCCAACTTTTTGCGACGAATTTCACGGCACCGCTGGGGCTTTGGTATCGCATATTCGCGAAACGGACGCGCGAGCCACTGAAGTTTCAGAACTGCTCCGTGTAAAAATGAATCGAATTATTGAGGTTTCTGCACATGAACCGCGAGTGGCACTTATACATGGCAAACACGGTATTGGGAAAAGTTTTCATCGGTATACGCAGGCATATGCAGTCGCCGTTAATAGTCCAACATGGATAATAGTATTGAGAGAATTACTGTTAATTCACCCCGAAAGAAATGTGAAAGTTGATATAAGCGGAAATTTCCCAATTACCGTATCACGCCATTATTACGATATCGACATCGTGTGACCTCACTTGACAATCTAGATAAAAGTACCACACGAGGGAATTATTGCAAATTTATTCTACAAGAATATCGAAATTGGCCACATTATGGCGTACAAACGGAGATTTGATATCGCAACATTATTTCGACAACGCGGTTTCGATATCGTCGATGAGTTTGACTTATTGACCTAGGCAAGATTGACTCCTTAAACTCGTAAAAAGACGCGGTAGTTTCAGAACGCTGTGTATCTCAAAGACGTCGATATACGTCTTCGTATAACTAATAGATGCTAATTTTGCCAACGGTGCACACTTTCAAAAGCTTTCCTTACATCCTTCATAAATTTTATATTTGATATTAACAGCAAAATCTCGTTTCCCCAAGCATAAATCTGTCTCGGCATTTCCGTAAAGTTTGTTTAACTGCAAAATGATAGTTTCACTCTATTAACCCTGTGCCTTTGTGAGGCCGAAAGAGACACGAAGTTATCTACTTATAGTTGAACAGAAAAGTTCAAATACGTGCTGCGAGAGTATATCTGCAGGTTTTGTTTGTGCACGCCAAGCCACATTCAGGCACGTATTGTAATTAACTATATTTCCGGTTATCTACTGAAAGATTAAGCGTAACTTTATTAACCCAATTATATTCAGAAATGCATTCTCATTCGACCGCTTGGCTTATATCGTAATAAAACGTTAGTACACGCAAGATGCAAATGATTATTATTTATAATTACAAGATACAAAATCTAATTACGAGGAAAATCAAAACGTGACGCAGTCTCTGTAGTAAATAAATAAATAAATTTTTTAACGTTCTATGAAAGAACCAATAAAGGTTTGTATAAATTGATAAACAAGATTTTATGTTATCTGTAAATTAAATGCCGAAAGATTGTTTGGATAATTTACAGAAACGGGACAAGCTACCATAGCAGTGGATGCAGTTGATTAGCTATTTCCTTTTAGCAACTGCTTGTTTACTCTGTTGTTCACTGAAATAACTCTATTATTCATTCCAAATAAAACATACTACGAAAATAAGCGACGTTCAATGTATATAATATAAGCTTCTAATAATTATATGCCGTTTGCTTTTAGAACTCGAAATTCAAGATTGAATTTTATAATAAATTATAAGCAACATTAATATAAACGAATAAAAACGTTTTTGAAACTTTTCACTCTCTTTCGTGTACAAAATATATGAAACATTTCAGTTTCAAAATTTCATCTTTTACTTTGTCCACCTCGCGTAACGTTTTTCCTTTTCACAAACAAAGTTTTATTAGATATTACATTTTTATACCTGCGTACATTTTATACCGCGTCTTTGGAAACAAATACAAAGTTCTAATGTTAATTTTGTCATGTCAGTGTATTTCCTCTTTCTAAAGAATAGGGTAAACTTTTTAATTGTTATTCAGAATCTTCGGTAGTTCGCGTTCGCCAGAGAATTAAGCGAAATTAACGCGTAAAATTAGCGCGACGCAAAATCGCGGTGTTCCGGCCAAGTCGAAATCGCGCTCGGTCAATCGCGTGGAAGCAGATATGGTGCTAATAGGAATTGTGAATAGCCGCGCGCCGTTCATCATTGACAATGACGTTGACGAGAGGAACAATAACACCAGGGCGCTTTGTCGATTGCATTAGCGAGGGCACGCAGCGAGGGGCAAACAAAAGCGGCATCCTCCGCCGCGCGGAGACAACCGCGTACTGTTCACTCATTAACGACGCACATCTTTGCGGAAACAAAGACTCTCGCCATGAAAAGCCCATAGACCGCGTATAATTACAGATAAGACTGTCCCGAATTGTCCCGAAAAATGCAAAACTGTCACGCCGTTTCCGGGATATAATTTTTCGGCCTATCGCGGGCATTTAAAGATTCGACAGTGCAAAAAGTTGAGTGGTGCACGCACAAGTCGATGTCGGAAGTCAACGCACAAGGAATTGTCGTAGACGTATGTCGCATTCATCGCATCGCAAGGCGACAATTCTATGTGCGTTGACTTCCGACACCGACTTAAGTCTTACGACAGAATCGTTAATGGTTACGACAATCTTCCTGCTCAGGCCCTGCAGGATTTGTCGTGCGACAAAATTTTTAAACGTATTGATTGGCTGCAGGCTAAAAAATTTCTAGATACTCGAGACTTTTACTATCCCGCAGTCAATCAACACGCGTAAAAAATTTGTCGTACAAATGTAAGAGTATATTTTAATTTTATTTGTATCTATGATAAGAGTGTAACTCCGATTATTGGTTTGCTCTCTTTAGAATGCGTGCTTGATAAGGACCCAAACCCTTGGTCGAAACGCCGTACTGTATATTTTTTATTTTTTATTTATTAAACACGTGCCAGTTAAAATAAACTAAACTTATCCATTATTATTTATTGCCGGTAACCTAAAGATACTTATCGTGTTTAAATGTAACAGTACCCTAATTATTGCCGGTAACCTAAAGATACTTATCGTGTTTAAATGTAACAGTACCCTAATATTCGTCACATTTGACATTTATATATATCGACAAGCAAATTACAATGATGAATGAGTTAAGGAAAGTAATTGTTACTACGAAAACTATATGGAAAGTCCGCGATATTCAAATGGATCCTTAATCATATGGAATTCATTTTGAAATTTATGCAATTATGATTAAATCCCAGGGCAAAATGCAGCTGTATGCACGAGGCAAAGGTTACGAACGTGGCAAAGCTCAGTGGTAACAACGTTAGTTATATCTAAGCCTTTGATAATAGTAGCCAAGATACAAAATATAAATCCGGAGCGAATGCTTTGATATAAGGAGAAGTGCTACTTGGGTTAATCGAGTCCGTTTGAACTTTAGAAACAAGTCCGCCTACTTCAAACTGTAAATTAACTTATTGTTGGAACAATATTATATGAATCTTGCAATAACGTTTGCAAATGGCAGGTGGACAAGGTCCATTTACGAAAAAAATGTTCTCCTCGTAAAAAGAATAATACACGAAAAAAATATGTAATATAAGATCTTCATCTGTGCGCAATTATTAGCGTGTTTTTAAGAGGATAAATGGTAATAGAGCTTCGAGAAAATATTTCCGCTATTTTGTGCAATATTGTAAATAAGACGTATTGTCCCCGCGACCGAAATAGTTTCTTATCGCTTTGCCGCGGTAAGCTACATTGACGTACAAACTCGCACAGAAACTGATTGCAGCTTCGAGCAATGGAGTTTCACTAATTTTGCTAATTAGAACGGTCGGTCTTTCAATAACTAACTTCGTATTAAACGCAAAATAATAATCAAACTTGGAATTGCTCCAAGCGGCAGATACTTTTCGCGTAAATGCTAATGAGAATTATGAAAAGAGAAAAATAATTTAAAAATGTTATTACATTACAATGATAATATTAAAGTTTAGATTAAGAATATGACAAAGGGGTCGTTTCATTAAAATTATCTTTCATAATGTTGCGTATAATGATGTTGAAATAAATGTAATGTAAATTTAACACAATTTTCCCAGATCCATGAAATGATAAATTCGCAAAACCTCACGTGACTAAAATCTCATTTCCCCAATAATTATTTGCTCGACAGTTGTGCAAGCGTTTCGATGACTCTATACTAGTAATAATTCATTCGCGGACAATCGTGCGAGTTCGACGTCACTCATGTACGGCCGAGCTATAACAGCATCATATGCGATGCAATTGCCATCGCAGAGACCACAAGACTCGCAATTTCGTCGCGGCCGGCCGCGCCGCTAAATCCACACCACACTTTCCAGAAACAATGCCACCATCGTTAATTAATAAACCACGAGCACGCGGATGTCATCGCGCCTAATTGCGAACGCGTCAAAGCGCGACACCAGACCGGATACAGCGTTGCAGCTAGGCCAGCATCAACTGCTTGTTCGACGGTAGGTAGTAGTGGTCGTCGCACAAAACGCTCCGCGGGACAAAAGCTCCCTGTCCCTAGTCGGACAGCCTGTGAATGTCGGTCTGGTGTGTCGACGGGACTCGTTTTAATTGTGCAAAACAAAGGGCCGCTCTCGAGCGCGTACGAGAGCGACGCGTGTTCGCGACGTGTAACGAAACTAACTTGTTGATCTCACTTAAGCGAAGAGCGTTATTAAGAAGTGCCCGGGGAATAATCACGCCACGATGTCACGCGCGGATTTCGAGAACCGAGTCCGCAAAATTACGTACTTAACGCAAAAGGGCGCTTTGAATTCAGGCGCATATTCGCCGAAACTTGAATGCTGGAGTGCCATTTCGAAGCGAATCCTCGGATTCTAGAATCTGAAGCTGAAATGCCAAAGACGTTTGTGCTAATCAAACGTCAGAAATGTTCCATTCTGAACGAGACTAGAATTAATTGGCAAGACTCTCGTGAAAAGTTCGGCAGAGGATAAAATAGATAAGAAGAACATATCGCAATTTTCCCTTTTCTTTACTACTCTCACAAGCCATCGATATTTATATGATTTAAAAATAGATGATTGCATGCAGCCCTCGTATAAATTTTCCCCGCAAACATTTTTAGAAACGCGAAGAGTGTAATCCGAAAAGAATATCTTTTTTATTATACATTTACGCCAACATTTTTATTGACTATTAAGAAAACTCATTCCTAAAACGAGATAAATTGCGAAGATTTCGTAATGTAAACACTTTAATTACAATTATATAGTAATTTATATTATTGTGTGTTTTTTATTAATAATTTTTCAGATCTTTATATCACTGCGAACAGAGAAACAAAAATTTTCAGGACTTAACTTCGTAGGAAAAACTGGCACGCGCCTAATTCAAGAGGAAAAATTTCATAGTTCTTCAACTGATGATAAAGGAAAAATGTCTACCTCCGTGATTTAGATGTTTACAGAACCCCCGATCGAGAAAATCACAAATCGAGGAGTCATCAACAATAATCTTTTTGCTCCGTGGAGCAGCTTTTGGCGAGCTTAAAGAAGTGTTCGGCTTGAAAGAACGCGAGATTGCATTAGAACGCTTGATCACGTCTTCTGCTTTATTCTTTAGATCAGAGAGCGGTGAAATTCAGTGCGATCGGGAGATAAAAATTTCGCAGCGCGATTGTGAATTCTAATTTTGTGCGAGAACAAGAATTACAGCAACATTTGTCATTCTCTCAAAATACCGTCCTCTTTTTCCTTTTCATTATATAACAAATAACTCTTAGGCGTAACACATTCTATGATCAAAATATCTAATTTATCATACAAAAATATATATAACGTGCATTAACATTTCAAATGTACAAATACCAAATGTACGTTCACGTACGGGTACCCATTTACACACATACATATATATATATGTATGTATATGAATTAATTAAAATAATATAATGCGATAGTTGCATAACAACGAGCGCATTATACAATAGATGCACTAAAATAATAATTATGTTTCCCCCCTGAATATTATTGCTATAATTCTCGTTACTTCGCATTCGAGTCAGAGAGCAAATCTATTCGCGTGTTACATAAAGTAATTGTGTTGTAATATATAAAAAAAAATTGTTTTTTTCAGCTTGGCCGAGTGCGAATCGCGAGGGGGGAAATGTTCGGCGATTAGGTGGAGTTGAAGAGATGCGCGTGAAGCACCCTATTTTCGAGTCTCCAAGGTACACATCGGTGCTCTCCTTTCGTACGAGAAACACGAGTATGACGACCCCCTTCCTTCCTCCCACATGGATTCGCTTCTATCGGTGTGCCGCTAACAAGCAAATTCTTTGATCGATGCTGACGTCGCGTCGCCTCAGGGCCGCAAACTTGCTCGTTGCAAAAGGAGCCTTTCAGCAACGCGGCGACGAGCCCGAAATCGGAGAGTGACACACGCAGAAATTCAAAGAGATCAGAAATCTCTCGCCACCCCCGTCCCTGATTTATATCTCTTCGTACCTTTGCACGTATGGCATCAGGCAGCCGCGAAAAAGCTAAATGTAATCTGTGCAAGTACATGTTCTTTAATGCGTTCGCTCTCGAGGCTGAGATAAATACTAAAGGCCAGCTGAGGTAATATTTTTCGCAATAAATTTTCTGTATTGCTAAAGATGCCACGTATGGTCAAGAAAACGCTGACGTTATAAATACTAAAGTACCAATAGTACAGTCGCGGGCGATAAATAAAGGAAAATGCTCGTCTCTAATTTATCTCCGCGCATTCTTTTATGACGTTAGTCAGCTGAATGTGCAATAACCTGATGAACGAATACACTAATCGAAAAATAGTGCACAGGTCAATACGCCGGTTTCATTTGTTCAAATATAACATATAATATTTGTCATGTGTATATTTTTAAAAATTTGCCTCTGAAATATTCTTTAAAAAAAAATTTAATCTTATAAATACTTCTGAAATATCTTCAGCAAGAGAAACTTCAAAGATACATGCATTTGCACTTATCGAATGAATTTATGTTTCATATAAGGTTATTTTTTTATAATTAATGAAGAATCGCTTGTGTTCTTATTATTTTTTAATATTATTTTTTTATATAACTACTTGCTGTCTCAGGGGAGTATTCATTGAATATTATTGCGAGCAATCGGCGCTACTTTTTTTTACGCTCTATTTTATTGTACATCTACAATGGTACAGTTTGATCCGAAATTGATAAAAAATTAAATTCTTCTCTCGCGATACGAACTATACGTATATAAAAAAAACACTAGAATATATTTCTATCATATTTCTGTTATATCATTGTCGCAAGTGTCAATTGGAAAGAGATCGCAATTTTCCCGTTGGAAAAATCCGACACTGAATAGAGGGGAAAAAATTGACTCGTGAAAGTCTTTCGCCGTTTGCTCTATTTATCACTCCGCGACTTCCGCTCGTTTCCTCCATCAAAATGGCGCTCAGCGGCGCCGAGGTGTGCGCGACGAATATTTAACGACTGCAATACTGTCGTCGATAAAATTGTAACTTAAAGTATTATGTGGCCGCAATTATTGTCATTCCGATATTTCTATGCGTCCTAGAGAGACTCGTGATAGTTGAACGTATTATTCCATTTCTACGCAATTTTTATGCAATGCATCGTAACATCTGAGCTAAGGGATATTTTCAAATTGACTGCATAGAGCGCAGAATTCATAAAGGCCCAAACTTTGAGGAGCTCTATAATTTATAAGCTCTATATTTGAAAAAAACTTAATTAAATGCCATTAAATATTACAACTAACGTGTAGCCTGGTATTTATTTAATGCGGTTATATTTCAATAAGCTCGATTTAATTAACTTAATAAACTGAGAGATATTTCCGTAAAGAAATCGTATTACGCTTGCAAAGAAGATGATAGGATTTATAGTAACAGGGAAAAGGTGCCCGGGGAAGGAGGATGAATAGTAAAAAGGTATTATATGAAAGAATATGAGAAAGTTGAAAGTGAGGAGGAAGAAAGGGAAAACGTCATTATGTTGGTAGCCTTTAAAGGGCGTGGCTGTAATAAAGCGACAAAATTTCCCTTTCAGGTGACGAACCCCGAGAAGAAAAAGCCACAAACATGCCGGGTGGTGGACGGGTCGCGGGTAAAGTTGGGATCTATAGCTCTCACTACAACGGTAATATGGATGTGGATATCGTTCAATTAGGTATATACCAAGCAATGCCACATTGGTGCCAGAGCAATATTTTAATGTTGTAATTGCAGTAAATCATTAATTTATCACACGTGCTGTAAATCTGAATGTAAGTACGTTTTTGCAACAAAAATTGCTACGGTATGATTGTGGCATGGTTGGCAATAAGTGCCGTAATTTTGTAACAGATTGCCGAAAGGATTTTTCTCCCATGCATTATTTCCGCGCGACGATGCATCATAGCAAAATAATTGCTCCATAATCTCGGTATAATTTGCTTTACGCTCGTGATATTACGAGGAATGAGTGCATTTTTTTTAGTAGCCAATTCTTTCCCTTTCGGTGAATTAAAGTCCTTTCGCGCAGAAAAGAAATGTGTATATTAATGTCACTCCCGTTTCTTATGACATCTTAAAATTTATTCTATCTTTATTATGCTGATTAAGAGAACGCAATGTAGGGCAGTAGTAAGAGCCAGACGCTAGATGTTAGGTGCGGATATAACAAATTTATATTATTTAGTAGAAAGAATTATTCAACGACGATTCCTCACGAAATCTAATTAATAAAGACATCTGCCAGCCTAACGTCGTTGAATAATTCTTTCTACTGCTAATAAACTACTGGCGACTTACACTCTTTCGTTGTTATATTATTTATTTGAAATTGACAATGTCAAACGTTTCGACCATCCCATGTGATCCATTTAAATGACGATCGAAAGCAAAAAAAACCTATCGTGCCAACATATTATTGTGTGTTATGACGGCCGCAATTAGAGTGAAAAAATTTATGTCGCATTATAAAAAGAGAAATCAAATAAATAATATAAATTTGTTATATCCGTACCTAACATCTAGCGCCTGGCTCTTATTGCCTCCCTGCATTGCGTTCTTTCAATCAATGTTTTATACATAGAGCCTTAGAAAAATTATTGTCTTTATTATATTTTAGATATGTGAAATTATTAGCTGTCGTTTAAAATATTATTTTCTTTCTTTAAGGTTTGGCAGTATTTATTAATGTGCTTTGGTTACACAAGATATTAATATTCTACGGTGTCCTGCACGATTATGAAAGAAATAAAAAAACCCTATACCATCTCTTTACATAAATGTTTCAAATTTATCTTTACTCTCCAAATATGTACGAGATTCGAATGTGAATCGAGTTTCGATTATATTACGCCACTGTAACGTCACGCAACTGCTCGAGACCGCGCTCTGCCGTATGACATGAAATGGTCAAACACACGGCGCATTTTTGCCAGCGACATATGAAATTGTTGACGAAATCAATAATGCGCGACCAAAATCGTGCTAATGTTTACCGGACGCAGTGGGAAATTTACGAAAATGTTGACCCTGGGCCAACTGCCAGTAAACCCGCCCTCTCATAATTTCCAAGTAAAATTCTCTATGTCGATCTCTAGTACCCACTTGAAATTGGATTTTCTCCAAGTTACGGAATATCGTTTCAAAATGACTTATCGATCTTGAGTATAGAGACTCAGGGAAGATTGGAGCGTGAGCCGCCTTTAGAGTATGGTATGATCTTACAAATGCCACTCAAATCGGTCGATAAAATAAAATGGTTAAAGTTGAAATTTTATATTTAATAATATATTTGCTGTACGAAATTTCGCAAAAAGCGCGTGCTGTCGTCACAATTCAAAAACAATTACACGAATATCCAAGACTGAAAAGTATAAAGCTAATGGAAGAACGTTTCATAACATACTTTAATAATGCATTTTAATAGAGATCAATCTAAATAAAAATTTCCAACGCACGACAGAAAGAGAGAGAGCGAGAGAGAATGTCGAAATCGCAATAGCTTTAGAAGTTAACTTCGAGCATTTGTATTATATCATGTATGTAGAAATTGATTCTGTGTAAACTTTACTCAATAATTGCTTTTTATTGCATTCATTGATTAATTTATATCGCACATACAATTTCATCGTACTTTATATTTTTTTTCGTATCAATATTCCGTTAACATTAAATATTACCGTGTCAGAAATCCTAAAAAGCATTTTTTACATTTTTACCTGTACAGCACGATTTTATTTTAACTTTTGCCGCTCGTGTATAAAAAGTGAATATTGTTATATTCCAGGAAAATTCTCTGCAGGGAGAGAAAGCTTTGAGAGAAAAGTTAGCTTATTACCGCCAGCATCGGGCTTTAAGTTCTGCCTATTCTATTTTTACCACGGTGATATTTAGAATTTAGAGAAACGTAGAATATTTACGCGGGACGACAAAAAAAGAGTGCATTATTCTGTTGGGATTAAAATAAGGGTATTAAAAATGCGGAAGGATAAAAAAAATGTCCTGCGAAATTCTAACGTTCTGCAGCTACGGTATTATTTTATAAGTTGCGTGGCGCGTAATTCGGACGTACTTTAAGTTTCAAGCGCCGTTCGAATACTGGCGCAACTACAATTTCGTCGACAACAAACTTTAAGATTCGCCGTCGTTATCGTAATGGTCCAAGGGAGCGCTTTTAAGCGCGATAGTCAAAATAACAAGCGTTAAATTACGCGGAAACAAAAACTGTTGGAGTTTGCGGTGTAATAACGACTTTCTTGCAACAGGCAATAATGAAAATCTCCGAATTGTCGGATAAAAGCATAGATATAGCAAATACAGACTGAGCGTTCCATTGAATAAGCTGAAGCTTGTAAAGAGAGAGAAAGAGAAGAGAGAGAAAGAAAGAGAGAGAGAGAGAGAGAGAGAGAGAGAGAGAGAGAGAGAGAGAGAGAGAGAGAGAATATTTAAGAAGACTTTCTTTCTCTGTCTTACATCATCGTAAAACAAAAGAAACGTTCCTGCGCCTCCTTTATCGCGATGGTGAGACAGAGAAAGAAAGTCTCTTCTTAAGTTTTCTCTGTCTCTCTCTTCACAGGCTTCGGCTTGTTCAATGGGACGCTCAGTCTACATTTACTATGTCTATGGACAAAAGCAACCTTTCGAGCGTCGCTTGTATTAACCACTCATTGAATTAGACCAGCATGCGTATGCTCGCCCATCGCCAAGTTTCATCTATTTATTTTGCCCTTATTATCGTACTATTACTATGCAATCTCTTTCCAGCTTATGTGGTATTTTTTGGCTCGAAGGAATAAACGCGGCAGAAGTTGTAACGAAAACAATGAGTTCTGAATCAATGGACGCTCGATTCATTAGCCGAAAGAAACTTGGTTCGGTTTCTCATTAAAATGTGCAAAGTTCAATATGCGGAGTTTAATAATTTTCGAGGGAGATGACGTGAGACGTAAAGTTTATAGCGGATTTCTCGCGGAATCAATACCGCGGTATGAATATTTTACGCTTTCGCGACAGGTATCTTTGTGAATTTTTACGTCTCATTATTACGTCGCTGATATCGGAATTAATTTCAGTATAGCGCATATAAAAGAGTCATTTCGATAATAACTTATTTCTAGCGCGCATTTTTGTGTGCGCGATAAATCGATGGACGGTTATACATTGTCCGGGGTTAAATATTTAATCAGTCAGCCCATTTCGAGACAATAATTCGATGAGATGTATACTAGATTAACTCTGTAATAGCGAAATAAAATTCATAAGGTTCTGATGCGAGATCACAGATACGAAGTAATAAAGGATACAAGAGTCAAGGCGGATGTTAACGTCTAAATGAATTTCTTAAGCCTATCGCAATAAATTTAAAAATTAAATTAATGTAGACACTAACATTCGTTCTGGCTCTTGGGTCCGGTTTCACCGACGTCGCTTAACTTTAAACTTAGTTCAATTTCTAACTGTTTAGAAAGAGACGACGAACGAATTAAGCTAAGCTTAAAGTTAAACAACGTTGGTGAAACCGGGCCTTATATCCTTTGTCGCTTCGTATCTCCGTAATATCCTTATATTCCGAGCTTGAATCTTCAATTTCTCATTTAAACGTAAAAACAGTCGTAGCAAAGCAAGAATCTGATTATCTCGTACACAAAAGTAGAAATAATGCGGCGTATTTTACTGCAGCCGCAGCTCTTATCAGCGTAAATTTAAATGCTTGTACGCCAATCGGTGATACAAGGGCAAAGGCTAACTTCTCAAATCTTTTATTTCATGTACACGTATTTTTTAACGTAATCTGTTTAGTGGCAAATCGCTGACGAAAAAGATTTGCCATTGAATTTGGACGTGGAAAATTTACTCGCGCTAGAATCCTCGTAAAAGAGGACTTTCCTCTATTCTCACGTATCTAATATAATTCTCACAGATCCATTGCCTCGATATTGGTGCAAGAAAAAAAAACAATTAATTACTCACATTCACACGATGCGCAGCAGCGGAGTCGCCAGTTCTCACCTGTAAAATACAAGTATATACGAATGTTAGAAGAGGCTCGAGAGAACAGCATAATTAATATCTCAAGATACAACCGTTACGAACAGTTCTATTCGCTTTTTCAACAGGCGTCGAATGAAACTACACGATTTTCGAATCGTCAAGACACGCGTGACTACGTAACTTGGAAAATCGGGCACTTTTCAAACGGGGATAAAAAAAAACGACCGAGGGTCAGTTTCGCAAACGTCGGTCAACCGCTAACCGAGAAGGAAAGAGAACACGATAGAAAAAGACAGCGAGCTGGCTCAAGTTCGCCGATCGACGTCGGAACGACGTCGAATCGACATCGGCACCGTCGAATTGACGTCGATTCGACATCGTTTCGACGTCGATCGACGAATCATTTCTCGCTGGGAACCGACGTTCGTGAGGCTGGCCCTGTATATAATTGTATGTATAATTAAACGTAACTGAAGTAAATCGCTCACCTGACGGTTGCTCCGCCGTTGCCCGACGCCTCGCCCCGGGCCTCCACCTCCTCTCAGATTCCGGCGTCCGTGATGCACAACACTCGACGCGACACACACAACGACACCCGATAATTACGCGCACACGCACGATAATCGCGCCGAAACCGTTCGACAACGCTCGACACCTCCCGGCACTCCCGGCACTCCCGGCGCGACCCGTTTACGCCTCGACGGCGGGAACAAACGCGAACGGGGGAACAATATCGCGCAGCCACGAGCCGCGCGGGGGCCGGCGACGCGACGTCTCGCGAATTAGCGCAACGGCGAGCGCCCCGAAGCGCGGGGACACCGCCGTTAGAGTCGCACGGCGCGGGTGCAGCACCGGCTGCTCCCCCAAGCTCCACCTTCGTGCGCGCTTCCCGCGCTTTCAATGATAGGCAACGCTCGATCGTATTTCAGGACGAGATCGCTCCGCTGATATGTTACAATTGAGTGAAACTCGCGACTTGACAGCGAGGCCGACGAGCGTCCGCGGAATGGAAGGCTCTGGAACACGATCGACGCCCCCGTCACTCACGGTGACGGAGGGGCGCGATCTCGAGCGAGTAAATCACGTCCGTACGCGCGACCGCGACGAACCGCCGACGTGCGAGAGGCGAACTTACCGAGTTATTAGACGCAGGATCGATCACAAGTCCGTGCGCGGGATTAGATTCGCTTAATTAATCGGACGCGCGGCGCCGCCGCTCGATCCCGCGTCGATCCGCTCTGTGCAATGGCCGACCGAGTACGGGAGTGAAGTTGGCAACTTCGCGGACGAAGACTGTATCGATGCGTAGAGCCGCGGCAAACCGAGTCGACCAATCGGAAGCTGCCTACGTTGAAAATGAAATCTTTCGCGGGCGTCGCGACTCGAAACGATTACCATTTTTACCGATTCCGGCGTAAATTAGCGGCTTTAGGGCTTGTTTTCTGCCGCTACACCGGTGGACTGGCGCGACAAATTAGAGCGAGACAAGTAGATCTTTCTCACTCTGGCTTACTGCGCCGGCTCGCCGACGCGGCGACAGGAAACGGGCCTGTTAATCGCGGATGCTCGTGTGCGATTGATATTCTTCGAGTATTTGCAAAGACGATCGCGTGTGGAGCTTTGCCGTACGTCTGACAGCGGCGACGTGACGCACGCAGGACCTGCTCGCTCGAGCGCCGAGGCACGAATGTAGCGAGCGCGCGGCCGCCCGCCCGCCCGCCCGCCGCGACCGGCCGACCTACGCGTAAACAAACCCGAGCACGGCGTAACGGGCGACTTTTTTTGACGTTACGAAAAAGCACGCGTTGTAAATACGTTGTACAATGGAACATTCTTTCGCGGATATTATATTTCTTGCGTTTCGTATTAGTTTTAACGAATGGACTATTGCCGCGGCACACTTTTGCGTTTTCTCCATTTTGCACATCGCAGACGAGCGCGTGACGCTTAACTGTGTGTTAACTTATGTCGGAATCGGTAAAAATGAACCGATTACAGTCAACAATTTTTAACGATGAGTTAACAGTTACGGGCTTGCATAAAGCAGCCTTTAGGCTCCACAAAACGTCTCTTTAATCTTAATTTAATTCGTGCCCGTCTCTTTCTAAGGTAATAGTTGGAAGGAGACCAAGAACGAATTAAGCTAAGCTTAAAGTTACACGTTGGTGAAACCGGACCTTAAATTAAATACTCGGCACGCGATAATTAAATTAGGTACCAGCAATCAATTTGTTAACAGTCGTCGATTGCTGTGATCGTAATGTCTGCGTAAAAAACTCGCGTTTTAGTTAACATATATAATTCACGATGAAATATTTATGGTTCTATGTATTTACGTGAAAGATAAAGAATCCGAACATGTGCACAATGCGGCATATAAAAATTTTACTAAATTCCGGTGTAAATTTTTGTGCAAATTAGATCGTCCAAAGCGAGCGTGAAAATTTAATTTGCGCAAAAATCAGGCGATATAAATCGCATCGTAATTTAAATTACGAAAGTCAATAATAAATGACAGCAAATCTGACATTTTTATATTGGCATTTTAAATCGATTATTGTTGTTTTTATTACTGTCCGAAATGAATTATTTAAGTATACCTAATATGGTGAGACATCTCGTAGTTTACGCTGCGTTTCGTAAATCTTCCCGAGTCGATCTTCCACGAACTCGTCAAAATGAAGCAGGCGCATTTGCCACGACAGGCGGAAAGCCGGGTTTCATAGCGGGAAATTATAAAAATGGCGGAAGGATAGAAGCGTATTTTAAACGTAAAACGCTTGATCAAATGGGACACGTTTATGAGAAGAAAATTATATCAATGCTTTCATAAAATTTATACATTTTAACAATAACATAAAATTGTACTCGTAATCAGCGTTCAAAGGACCAAGGGAGATTGACAGAAAATGCGATTTGCGTGGGTCTTATTTTACGAACTGTTTCCAGCGGAAATTGAAAGTAACATAGGAATAAAGCTTTCGCAAATCGCACTCTCGCAAGCTTGTCAGTCAAGCCGGCGAGTCATTTAAATATTGATTATAGACCCACGTGCGTCGCCTACGCGTCGCTATCCAAATGTTGTCGCTCGAAAGATTACGGATACAATTCTCCTCTCAAGACAACAACGGCGCACTGGAATTTAGTTTCTAACAAATTTTGCGAAATTTCATACGCCACAATATACGCCGGAAAAATGTATTCAAAGGCCACCTCGCTCGCGAGGAGGGACCGCCGTTTTGATATTCAAATAGTCGCATATAGAATTGCGAGATAAATCCAGTCTCGTTTCAGGAAAGGGTTACAGCGGCATAAACGAGGAGATCATCTGGATCAGCATAGGCATGGGGATCACCATAGCGATCCTGATCACCATAGCACTCTGCTACATCGCCCGTGAAAAGTGTCGCAAGCGGCACGAAGGATACTACACGTCATGACGTATGTTCCCGCCGCCTTCGTGGGCGTCCTGGTCATTTAGCCCGACGACACCAGGAATCCTTTTCAGTCCAACCCTGTCAAGGGGTAAACCGCGGGCTTACTACATCACCGTCTGAACTCTCTCTCTCGCTCGCGCGGAAAATGCCCTGGTAGCCGCGCGAAAACTTGGAGCGGAATATGGATGAGCGCGAAAGAAAAATGCACGGTTTTCCCTCTACATTAGCGTGCCGTAACGTTACGTCGCGCGCACAAAAAAAAGAAAACGGATTTTCCGATCAGGAAAATCCGGAGATTATGACGAAAATCGCCGATTCTGTTTTCCTTCTAAAAAGAAGTCGCTCGAAAAAAACAAGAGAGGGAGATCGAGAGGATTTTCTAATTGAAACGCGGAAACCGGTTAAGATAAAACCGCGGGAAAGGAAAATAGTGTCGCGCCCGTGCGCGTTGTTGAAACTTAAAGAACGTCGGGGGGATAGAGTTGGTCTGCATTCTATGGGAAAATCGATTTCGAATTTCTTCCAGCATAAACTTTTATCATCGATGTAGATTCTCAGGAACGCGCTCTTAGCGTCTCGTTCGCGGAATGCGTTCACGGACGCGATATCACGCGTTGTGGGACAATTGCCAGAGTATACTTCTTGAAAAAAAAAGGGGGAAAGAGATAAAGAGAGAAAGTAATCTTCGCGCCATTACGCACACGGTGAAAAGTACTGATTCCCGAGAAAGGAAAGAACGGCATTGCCTTAAAGGCTTAAAGACTACGAAAGCTCTTATCTAAAATGGGAACGAGTAGTCAACACGGATTTGTAGCGCGCGCACAACGGTGACTATCCGAGGTACACTATAAGTAGTTTCTCTGACGTTCAACAAATTGTGATTTCTTCTAAACGCGCCCGAGCTTTGTATCCAGACAGTAGAGTGATGTGTGTGTGTGTGTGTATGTACGTGCGAGAGTATAGCCAATGGACCATTATTCTCATTCGCGCCTGTACGTGTCCTCGAAAGAGCTTTCCGGTGTTAAAACGTTTCTAAAAGGCGACGCAACGGGATGCCAGCGCTATTTAGTTAAAGTCCGCTACACAGGCAAAGTGAATAGCAATTAACTACCGGGTGGAGGCGACTCGGCCGCTTAAAATGTAAATAAAATTTAATTAATGACACGAACTTTATTCCGGAGAAAATGTCATCCTTAACTTTTTCCGAAATTCAAAGGGGGAAAGAAATTGGCTTTAAGGTACCTTTATTCCGCGGAAACACCCCTCTCATTTCTCGAATTCGAAATTAAATTATTTCCCGTTACATTTAATCGCAATTAATGTTGAAGACATTAACAAGATCTGCGAAGACTTTAATCCGTATACGAATGGTTCATCCAACACGGCGGAAGGAAGCCGTTAAAAGATTAAGACGTTTTCCAACACGTCTATCCGACGCCTTTCAGACAATTGTCCCCAGCATTCTCATCACGAATGCGAATGATATCGCCCGGAATCGGTTTCATTACTCATCCGGCGCTTTACCTTCGGACAAATGGAAGTGTCTCATCAAAGTGTTCCCAAGCAGAAAATTCTCCCTCCAAATGAAAGCGCGGTGATTTACGACTATTGCGAGCGATTTCACGGATCACGCGATTAGATTCTCGTGCCGTAAGCGAGACGCCGGAGCATCGGGTCTTAATTGACGATTATTAAAGGGAATCTTTGTGTCTTCCGTTTCGTCGGGCGGCTCTAAATAAAATTCTGCATTATTAGCGAGCGATCGATTCATTCTTCGACTGAATAATTCTCTCACGTCGTTTACCGTAATTGGCGTAATTAACTTTATTATCCCGAACTTCGATATCCATTTATATCGCAACGTGTGTTCGCCACGGGCTGCGATAAATTTTCAATCCCGCGTTTGTTCCCCGCTTCCTCGCCCGACGAAAATCGCTTAACTTCTTCCGAGATCGTCCGCCCGCGTATCTTTCCGCTTCGATCGATACTTCGATAGCACTTTGTGTTATTGGGCCGCCTCTTGCAGCTGACGATAGTCCCAGGCGCCATGCAATTTCCGTCAAACGTACGTTTTCTGCGAAAACGTGTATGCCGGCCTATTCGTAGCGCAAGCAATCACTGAAGAAATTCAACTGTATTTCTGAAAATTTTCATTGTGCCTTGTGCAACTTTCTCTTCGATCTCGATCGAGACGTACATTTACCTACTAATAGAAGAAATATTACAGACTGTTAAAAGGATGCGGCTTATTCGAAAAACTAGTTACCTAACGCAAATAGAATACGATTTAAAAAGACTATCTCTCGATATAATTTCAACCATAGATCCTACACCAGCCCTACAAGAAATTCTGAATGAATGCTCGTTTCGAAAGGCGTAATTTTCGCCAAAATATTTCCGCGATGCAATTTGCATCGTTCGACCCCACGACACGACAAATTGAGTGATCGCGAAGTGCGTTTGCCGTAAGAAAATATTTATAGTTAAAGCGAGCGCCGAGAGTCGGAAACATCTTCGGGCACGTAGTTTATCCCGGGCGTCTTCTTGCGAGCGCCGTCCAAACGACTTTGCTCTGTCGCGTAGATTGTACTCTCATTAGATAAACCTCGACCTCGTCTGTGCATCTACGTAATTAATCAGGTACTTAGCTACGTAGACCCGAAGCTACGTTTAACTCCGTATAACGTAAGAATCTCGACCAAATTCTAGAATATGTTTCAGAGCTGAGATTACACTCGGGGGGGCCTCAATCTGAAAAGATATCGACTTTTAGAGGAAACTATTATACAGCAGCGGGTATTTGTTGTTAGAACGGATGCTTTTCCAAAGCGTGTTCTCCACGAAATCGAGGTCGGCAAGTTTCAACGGGAAGGAAGAAACGTGATGCTTGAAAATTGAAAGCAAACGACGGTCTTACAAGGATCGATTGCAAATTTTTCGCACACGTATAAAGCGAGTGTATGAAAGTGTATTAAACAAATATATCACACTTAAAAAAAATTCGTGGCCAACAGTCTTGGGGAAACTATTTATGTTTAGAGAATTGTGTATGTTGTTGTAATGTGACTAAAAGAAACGTGTAGACATTGCATAAGAATTTTTGGCGAGTGCGAAGCGGCCAGTTATCAAAAGATAATAAAATAAAGTTAAAAAAGATAATAAAAATAGCAAGACGCTTCTCCGAATGCGTAACAATCTCTACGCATTTGTAAAAATACACGACGGTCGACGCACGGTTTATCCACTTTATCGTATCGGATATAAAAAGAGAACGTTATTAATAACACCGTTTTTCTCATCGGTCACAGCTGACGCATAAATAATACCGGTGTAATTAATGCACAAATTCTGTTCGAGCTATCAATTATTCTCGCGAGATTGCATCGTTGATTATAATTGCGATCCAATATAAACTAGAAACTTGCAAACTGATTATTTACGTTGCAGGCTTTGCGTATTTACACATTTGCCTCGGCAAATGACAATGCATCCACAGCCATCGTGTAAAGTCCGCGCTGCTGTGAATAACAAGTCTCCATTTCGCGTTTAATCAATCGAGGAGACAATGACGAAGACCCAATTGTCATCGGCGAAATCATTAATTCACACGAGCTTGTCTTGATGACCGGTGACCTCGCACATGAAGAAGATGAATGTTCCTCCGCGCGTGCGATCCACCGTCTCGTGGACTTTAGACATGTACATGTACGTTTGTACTTGATAATTGTCGGGAGGACTCGTTCCGCACTAAAGGCCGCGCCGCGTATTATGTAGGCACGTATGTATATGTACGTGTATGTATATTTTACAGATTTTAATATAGCGTATGTGTGTATTTAAAACGCGTGACACCACGTACACAATCGTATACACTTTATATGTAGTTTGTACATCTACTGAAAGTAGAAAGAGAGTGGCATTCTGTATTACGCCTACCGCAAATGACCAACTTGATAGATCGATGTATTAACGATTTCTTCATTTGTAATGAATAAACTATTATACCGTACTTCACTTCCACGTCGCATTTTCTTACCCCGCACGCTCGATCAATTAAGCGGACTGGATATCCCCGAACGATGAGCCATAAGAGAGGAGCTGAAACGCTAAGGACTTGTCGTGACATACGTGACAGTCGGGAATAAGGGAAAGTATGCTCAGAAATTCTGCACGTTAATTTCCTTTGGAATTTAAAAGTTGTGGCTCATATCTGGGACATGGAATAAGTGACGATGAAAGAGATGTATTGCAATGACGATGAAGTCAGTGATATACATCTTTGTACATTTATTTTGCAAATTATCTCCAAATAATGATAATTACTAATAATCATTATAATTAATAATAATTAATCTTTGATGCCATAACACCAAACAATTGTCCAAAAATGTCTACTTAAGTAATGTACAGCGCTTAATAATTAATAGAGATTAGTACCAACTCTCATACACTTAGCTATCGCAGGAACTCTCGTGGCGAATGATAAAGAAAAGTGAGCTAGCTGCCTCATTAGCTCTCATTAGCGCTCGTCGTTTCGTGCCCTCGCTCGATTATTACTGATACTAGCTCCTGCTATTTTCGTTTTTACAAAACGAAACAGAAGAAAAACATTAAGCTTTCGTGTCTGTATGTGTAAACGCATATATTAACGTAGTTGCTATACGCGCCTTTTGCACGGCAGAATCTTGTATGGTACAAGTTTTCTGGATACTGCGCTGTTTTCTCTGTCGGCTCCATAGACATACATGAAAAAATATAGACGGTGCGTTCGGTTTTAAAGTTGTACAAATAATAGAAAAGGATAACATACTTTGGACCGTGGTTCCGTCTTCGTCTATCGTTTTGAGTAGGGCTAAAATTTAATGTCTATTGTCTCTTTCCCTACGCGTCGTTAGACAGAGACAGAGCTACGGTTCAACGATCTTTTTAATTTTCTTATTTCGAAGAGATAAAAACCGCGCAGTCGATATATCATATGTCTAGGGTCAGGTCCATATGCCGAAATATGCGCCAACGTGTGAATAAAAAAAGGAAGTACAATCGGTGTAATACTCAGTTTAATATTTGAAAAATATAACGTATATCTCTGAGTGTATATGTATAATATAAATATAAAAGAAAATACATAAGTTACACGTGATAAATTTTGAAAATTGACTTTCCTGACGCTTGCAGCAAAATTCTGTTTATTTAGGCAAATTAGGCAGTAAGATATATTGTATTTGAAAGTATTTATAAATATTTTAAATATTTCAAATATTGCAAAATAATATTGCGTCTCTGCCCTAATGCACACAAATTTAGTCTCACGACTAGAACCGCCAGAGACATGCGCGTGGAAACTTAACAGTAAAGAACAATTGTATACTCGTAAAACATAATTTCTTTATAAGCTCACATACGTTTTACTTGCTAATCTTTTTCTTATAGACATATATGTGCATACACAAGCATACAACAATGAAAATCAAATACCCTCGCGCGCATATACACACTCGCACATACGCATATACACAAAAATACTCTCTCTGTTGCTGGGAGAAATATTGTGATGTTTGAATTAATATTTCAAAAAGTAGGCAGAGTATGTCGACGAATTGCTAGACAGACGGTATAACAGTACAATGTTAAGTGGTAGTAAGTCGATGAGAGAGAAATTTTAATTTATATATTATTAAATTTGTCTTGAAATTTATCTACGCGTGCGGAACACAAACAGCCTTTCATTTCTTTTCTATGTATATACATATGATATATTATTCGTCAGAAAACAAAAAGCTCTCTGAGAAAATCCCTCTCAAACATCCCGTCCCCTCTAAAAACGAATTTTGAATAACGCTTAAAAATAAGTACACCGTATGAATTTATGAATTTAATTGAAACCTGCTTGTTCATAAAGATATTGTGACTGGTTCGTTAACACCAACAATTAGATGCACAACTGAAATACAGGCGCGACGAATCGAGTGACATAGACAAAACTGATATAAAAGTAGAGGGAGTAGGACGACAACAACTTTCCTAACGGAAAATCGTCTTGTACCATTTTTTTTCTAATATCGCACTATGGTATCACTTTACGATCTTTATTTGCTCTCGATAATACATACGTAAAGTATGTGACAATGCGTAAAGTGATACATAGAAAAATCTCTCGGCTTCATGTAACAAAATCGAACACTCGACTTGCGTATAACAAACAATCGATGTAAAATTGGCGAAAAATTTGTCGCGCTCGGAAGACCTAATGAAGAAATGCCTTCAAAAGCGATACTTTCATTTTTAGATCAAAAGATCTCAGCGTTTTGCGAACGATTTTTTCCAACACAACCAACCGAATTAATGACAATTTGTTCTGTTTGATCTGATCAAACGTCAATGAATCAGACTGCCATTAATTAAGACGGAACCGAGAAAGTCACACAAAGAAAGCTGGGATCGTTTGATATCATTACACGCGATTGCCACGAACTCGGCACATGTCCCGTGACCAGCATGTGAGCTTATGACAAAGTTTACATGTATCTATGAATTATCGAGGTACCGTCTGTTGGACAAGGTGATTTCTTAGGTTTAGATCCCCATTACACGCAACACTTAGTGCAACCTATGGCGGAACATCACGAAGCGTACATCCTATTAATTTCATGTTGATAACGTTCCTGAACCGCTTTTCTCTTGAGTTTGAATGCCGCGGTAACCAAACCCATGTCGGGCGACCATTGTTCTGCACACAATTTCACCGCACCTGGTATTTCAAACCTTTGAAGCTTACCTACAAACAACAGAAGTCGAATAACAATCAACTCTACTGACAATAGCAAAAATAATAGTCAAAAACATAAAGAAACATACATTTTTTCGCTTGCTCAACAAGTTCTTGGAGTACCGCTTTCTCGATCTGTGGATTGCCACAGAGCTCCTCAAGACTCTTTCCCGTTATCCCTAGGTTACTGGCGATTTCTTCCAGATAATGCTGGTTAGGTACGACCAACGCCACTGTATACGCTTTATTCGCATCGCCATAGACGCATATGTTTTCTACGACAGGGCAAGTCTTCAACTCGGATTCGACTTTGCCCAAGGAAACGTATTCGCCTAGTTGTAGTTTAACCAAGTCTTTCTTTCGGTCTGTAAACGGACATTCATCGTCAGAGAGACATCAAAAATAATAAAATTGTCAATGTGAATATTATATTTGTCTCGTAGAAATAGAAAGATATTATGCTCGTGATATTTGTTGTAACATACCAATAATCTTGATGGTACCATCAGCATGAATCTCGCCAATATCTCCTGTTCGGAACCATTGTCTGCCGTCCTCCTGGAAGAAGTCTTCCTTCGTTTTGTCCGGCAGTTTATAGTAACCAGCGGAAACTATGTCGCCACCGATCACTATCTCTCCTCTAGGATGTGGATGATCTTTGACTCGATAGCCAGCCTCTTCCCAATTCTCTAATCGGATATCGCAAACCGTAGTGGGTGCTCCGACTCTCCCGGTGGTTCTATCGTGCACTAAAAGAAGTATATAACATAACGTGATCATCGGGTGGCGAGTGTGGCGCAGAGAAACGTGCGCTGCTTAGTAAACAAATGATCGAAAATATCAGAGTTCAAATCTACAGACACTACTGATTTTTTCGAAATCTCCCGAAGTAAAACCAAATTCTCAAAGTACCAGAACGAACTGAATAAAACAGACTTTGAGCCTAATACACGCGGAAGAACATGATCATCAAATATGCAGTATTAAAGATGCATACTGTCCATAACGGTTGCACAAGAGGTCGTTTCCGTGAGACCATATCCTTGAGTTACGGTGACGCATAGGCAGAGTTTCACTTGATTATGAGTGTCTGGGCTGAGTGGAGCGCCTCCAGAGAGAACAAGCCGAACCCGACCACCGAGCACTTGTTTCGCCGCTCCAAAGATGTATTTGTCAAAGAGAGGTGTTTCATAGCCTCGCTTCGTCCACTTCAGTTTGTATTCGTACGCGAAATTGAAGATAGCTTGTCTGAAGGGGCCAGATTTCTTCACTTTCTCGTTTATTCCTTTGGAGATGCGATCGAGAATAAGCTAAAACAAAACGTTTTATACTTGTGTCAGCACTACGTATAATAATTGTACCTCAAATACAAACGAGAACGCCAAATCATACTTAAGTCCGGGCAAGCTGAAATTCACATATTCTCATTTGTATTTGAGTCATATCTTAAAAAAGTCCTGATTAAACTTTAGGTGTTTATAATAATTATATTAAAATCAAAAAACCATTTGGAGATAAAGAAATTATACAGTTAAATCATTTTTCATCTTTTTACTTATAAATTGAATTAAATTTACACGCTGGATGACTGTTTAGCGAACGAGAAACTTTCTTTTCAAGATCTAAATGATAGGAAGAAATTGAATGACTTGCAAAGATATTTACCGGTACTGCGGTTAAGCAAGTTGGATGTAGGACGGAAGCATCACCCTTTGATCCCCTCTGAATCTTGCTACTCGAGTCGATCAGCGTAAGCGGCGAGCTGTAACCGATGGGCACTCCGTTTAAAAGACACACACTCTCGGCCAGTAACTCGAAGACATGGGCTAGCGGCAGGAAACCGAGGAAAACGTCGTCCGACCTGATCTCGACAGCGTCGCAGAAGGCTTTTAGAGTGCTTATGATATTTTTATGAGAGAGAAGGACGCCTTTCGGTACTCCGGTCGAACCAGACGTGTACATAATTATAGCGGTGTCATCGCTCTTCGGTGAGATAGCGCTCGCAGTTGACTTGTTGCCCATTTTGATGACATCGGCGAAGGGTAGCAGCTGCACTCCGTCCTAAAACAAAAGCAAACAATAAAGGATACCGGAAAAAAACCCAAGAAAGTGACGTACTGTTGGCCATAAGTAGCAGTACTGACATCAACGATTACGTAATAACGTAATAGCAGACAATCACAGTCAATGTCACAGCTATTAAGCAAAAACCAGTTTTAAAAGGGAAATAACGCCGACAGATTCATGCGCGGCGCGTCTAATAACCGGTTATTTGAATTATTAATTGATTTTGCTACAACTATTCTGCTAACACTACATAACTATACAAAAGGAAAGCCTGAGAAAAAATTTGTACACTTGCGATTAACGCGCAGTCATCTAACTCCCAATTCATATTGAAAACTAATATTTAAAACATACCTTGAAACCTTTGGTGCTGGTTGGTTTGAGCTGATCTTCCATATAGATAATTTTCTTCACCGTCGGCACCAAGTCCAGTAGTCGCTTGAACTTGGGCAGAAGTTCATGGCTGGTGATGACAATGTCCACCTCGGTTTCGTGGATACCGTGAGCGATAGCCTCGTCGCCCAAAGTCGCGTAGATCGTCACCACGGTGAAATTCTGTTTGAAGCATGCGTGCGCCGCTATCATCCATTCCGCTCTCGTCTCGGCGAAGATAACGATGTTTTTACGTGGCTTCATACCAAGCTCTACCAAACCCCGGCCGAAGGAAGAAGCCAATTTATCGACCTCACTAAATGACTTCCATTTGTATTCTCCCATTTTATACTGAAAAAGAAAAACGTGTAAAATGTTACAACACTAAAATTAGCCTCTCTTCGACGCTGATATTAAATATTGAAAAAAGTTCCCTATTATGAAATAGCGGGGGGGGAGGGTTAAATTAATAGACATCGTCTGTTGACTACACCATGAATTTATCGCCCTTGGAGTGAAATCTGTTTAATGGAAAATTAATTGTTGGATTGTGTAATCGTCGCGAAAAGATTTGTGATTGAATTTGAGTGTTGAAAACCAGCTATCTCATATTAGACACCTATACCTCATAACTGAGAACTTTCCTCTAATAATAAAAAGTACACGTTGGCGCGTCCTAAGAATCCCTCTGCCTACGAATTTCCTTTCAACTTCCATTTCTCAGTATATAGAACGAGAACTTTTCACAGCAGACGTTAAAATATTCGTTCTTAAATATCTGCGTTACCTTTTTAAAGATTCTGCCGTTAGGTTGAGGCTCATCCTCCTCCGCTAAGATTTGCCTGGTACCGAGACACCTCTTATCGCCGTGCATCTTGACGACCCAAAGAAGCACCTTTTCCAGAGTATCGACCTTTTCGCGCTCGAGCATGACGTGCATCGGCTTCGGGGAGTCGACGCTTCTGTAAGTAATCTGGTTGTCATCTTTGGAGATCGGACGGGCCTTGATCCTCCGCGAGGCCTTGCGCTTCTCCCATGGTCGCTGAAGTATGAGATACACGGGAAAGGTCAGCAAGTCGTACACGTACGACAGAGCCTTGATCGCGTGGATCGCGCCGTAGATCCAGAAACCTTCCATTTCCCTGTTAAGTAAAGGAACCACTCAAATATTTAGATTATCTCTTACAAGACATTCTCCGAACTAACATTCGGTGCTCGTGAAATTTGGGAACAAAAAAAAATTACAAGTGCCAAATCTATGATACGTACATTAATAACTAGATCTTTTCACTCTCGCATTCCTCCAAGAGAGAAAAGGATAATTGTAATTATATAATTCGATCGTTCTAGCTTTTCAACTTTTGCAGAAAGGAAAGATTTGAATATTAATAATCTATCTCTCCCGCGAAATTTGTCTTATCGAATTTCGCAATACCCCATTCTTATCTATATCAAGCGAATTATCTACTCGAGTAAGCAGTTCTGAAGCATAAACGAGAGCAAAGGCTATCGGACGGAGTCATGCGTCTTGCGGACATAATTTGAGTCAATAATTGAACACTATCTCTCATACGCGGGATAAGCGGCCGATAAGCGACAATTAATCATCGGAATTAATTCCTTCATGGAATTTCTACCGGCGAATTGGCGCCTTTTATCAATATTTTAACAGATAGTTCATCGTATTATATATAACATTTATCATGCTACGTGCGCAGGAAAGACAGAAGAAGCGCTCTTGGAGCACACAACATATCTATCAAGATCGATAAAGTGATAGGATAACAAGCTATTGAAGCAATAGGATACAAATTCAATCACACGTATCGACAGTGCGCATCAACAATTATAAGACTGTAATTGTACTCCTGCAGCGAAGAACTAGAAAAGCATATCATTTAATTAGTTCGATTAATTAGCGCATCGCCTCGTAGTGCCGGGATGCCCGCACTGTTGATTTTCAACGCTAATAAAAAAAAACCGTGTCCACATACGATCAACAACGCGTGACACATGCATTTTTCTTAGTCCGGCAATAAAGTGAAAAAATCTTATGCGTTGGCGACATTTTTCAAGGCGATAAGACACCTCGTGAGATACGTTTGGTCGAGGGCTTATCTAATCAATATTGAAATATTTAAGAAGGATTTTTGAGATAACTTGTGATCTGCAGGAAACGTTTTACCAATCTTTCATTTTTCTTTCCTTTTTCATTTATCCGACAATGTATATACGCATATTGCGAAAAATTCACATATATAAATATCGCGAGAAAAGCGAGTCATTTCACGACACACAAGTGCTAGACTTAACTGTCTGTATTCGCGAGAAAGGGACGAATCCGAAAAGTTAATTTCAAGTCCGCTCGTAGGTTTCGCGAGGTCAAGTCCGGTCCCGATAGAATCGGCTCGCGCTGTGCCACGAAGTCAATTTAGATCAGTGGACTCGCATATCGATTACGTTTTATTCTGCTGGTGATTGCGCGGTATCGCGTTCGCGATATACCGACCATCCCTGAACTTTACACGACGGACTTATGCCACCTCTCCCTGCCCGTACGTTATAGTTAAGTCAATACTTACTTCACGCCGCGATGTGCTTATTAATCAAGTTTCTTTCGATTTCGCTCGCTATTGTTTCGATCGTACGTAATGCGTGACACTGCGTACGAGAAACAAACGCGAGTTATATCACGTTTCTGAGATTCGACTTAAAACAGCAAGTAGGTCTGACGCGAGCTTTGATTGATTAAAGTAGAAAGGGCCGTCTTTTAATAAAACATTTATTTGTATCAAAGTTGTTTGCGTTATATTTGTATTGAAGAAGTATTGAAAATTTTTGTCTCAATACTATTGCCTTCTTTATTTCTTTCGGTAAAATCTTATGCACGATTGCTTGGATATAACATTTTAATATAAAAAATAATTAAGCATCTAGCTTGTATAAATATCCATTTTAGTCGGCGCAATTTGATATCATTACTTTTGTAGAGACAATAAAAATGCTTTTTTTTCTAACAATTGATATTACGCGGTGTACAGGAGCACATACCGAAGACAACAAGCAACCGTTCTTTTCCTTTCGGCAATAAGTTAAACTTATTTAGACAAGATGTTTTAAGAAAGATTTCAGAGAGTCACGTTAATCTGTTATTCAAGTGTCACAGTATGTATTGACTGTCATTATCTAATCTTCTGCTTCGACATTATTGTTATTTGCGCCACAGTCTGAACGTTCAACGCAACAACGCAAATAATTTTACTGTATATATATTTTCATAACCCATTATTATTAATGAGATAATGTAAAAACACGATGCAAATGTAAAACGCGGGTAGTCATAATTGCGACTTAATTGCGTTCCTTTGATCATGAGAGCATTGAAAAATTAAATATGAAATATACGGTAACACACGACGTAAGGCAAACATGAAATTAAATCTACATTCGTCGCAGAAGAAAGAATAGCACGATTGCATAATTTATGAGTCTATAAGTAGGAGGAAAATAGGGAAATAGAGCAAAGATATTGACGTATAAAGCCAGTCTTCGAATCGCTTTTTCAACATTTTATGAAATGTTCGTATAATCGATATACAGGGAGGACTAAATATTCCTTCGGCTCGAGAAACTGTTCAAGAGAAACAAATTTTTTGAAGTATCGATTATTTTTAGAATAAACTCTTTTTTTCTAAAAGAATCCAATTTTCTAAAAGTCTAAAAGTAAAATTTTTTTCTAAAAAGAATTTTAGAATAAACAATTAAATAGATTAAGAATCGTAATTAAATCGTAAATAGATCTAGCTTGGTTTTATCAACTGCGACCGTTACTTGCATCTTTCTAATTATATCTTAAGTCTCGTATATTAATTAGAAAATGAGAAGAAACTCGTTGAACTGTCTACGTTATAGAATTTGTGATTAGAAGAGCACTCGGTGACACTGAAGAGCGTCCTGTGCGACGATCGAAGGATCAAGATCGAAGTATCGTAGATAAAGACACCGAGAGAGGATGCGCAATCGAGATTCTATCGCTATACGGACTTTGAACGTCGCGAGTTCACATTGCACGCGGTGGACGAATGGTGCCAACCGGTCTCTCGGGCCTTATCTGCGATCCAGCGTGTGTCCAAAGGGTCTCGTGCGTATGGCGGAAGTCGAAGGGGGACGGAGGGGGTCAGCTGTGCGGTAACAGGCGTCTCACGGTCAAACGCCGGAGTATATCGCCCGCTGGAGCTCTCGAGACCTCGCGGCTTGTCCTCTTTTTTTTCCCCAACGATTTGCCGCGCAACCAACCCCCGTTAGTCGAATAAAAAAAAAAGACTTTTCCTCTCGCGATCGCAAAGGAAGTCCAGCGAAAGCGAACAGGAGTTCGGATCACACTTTGCGTATTGCGATTTGCTGCTCCCCTTGCAACGCGCCGAACAAACAGTCGAAGATATATTCCTACGACTTTATTTATAAGACACCGAGACGAAAATGTTTAGTTAAAAAAAGACTGGACCGCTGAATTTTGCAGGAGTAACGAGATGACAGCGTAGGCGACGGTGAAAAATTAAGTAAACTCGTATTACAACAGTCGCCCCTTCATTCTGACGATGAAAAATCGATGTGGGCATTACGAAATATCCATTCTCCTCTCTCATTTGCGGCAATTAAGAGGTCGTGAAGAGCTTTATCTTTATTTCAGTGTGCTATCGGTGTTCGGGCGGAAAAGTTTCGCATTACTTATGCAACTGTAGAGTCGAAGCAATGATACCTTACTAGCTGATCTAACTCTGTGGTTTTCCTATCGCGCCTTTATTAAAAATTGACACAGAGAAGAGAGAGCGGCGGAATCCATTAAAAATAAACGTCTTTGCGTCTTGGCTTTTTCCTTTAACACAAATTGATACAAGTTGAATCTACATCTTGCATTTACTTAATATAATAATTCAACGCTTAACATACTCTTTAACGTGTTATCTAGCGCACAGTTAATACGTAATTTAAATATGTTAAAGTACAGTATACAAAATACAAAATTTATTTAAACAAATTACCATAGATAAGGTCCACAAACTACATGGAAAACGATTACAGTTTAGTCCGAACATTTCAACGGCGCAATGTCAGTCGCGTTGAAACTGGCAGCTTATATTCAGGCGCTAACAATTATCGTGTAAAAATCTGTCGTAAAGAAACTCACGACCAATACTTTTCCACAGAGGCTCACGATCGACCTTGTAACAATATCGATTGCTCCGATTCTTGATGTGCGCTATCAGTTTTATACCGACAGCCGATCTAAATGTCTCTCCAAGGAAGAAACTGAGAAGATATACTTACGTCCTGTTGAACGCTAAACGCAGCAGCGATTCTGAATTCAATTTACAACATGCCGCCTTTACCAATTTGAACGAGAGATTAGAATCACGTGGCCAAATTTCATATAAAGTACTTAATATACGATACACTATCATGCGATCTACGATTTCACATATCGCATGCCGATAACGTAACATCGAGAACAAAATCGTCATGCTGGGAGCGAGAAACGGGTCAAAGCGACAGAGAAACAGTGAAGACAACAGCAACGGCCGTTTAACCGGCGGCTAAGTTGCAAGCTACACCACGGGATTCTGCGGCGACGTGAGAAAATTAAAAATAGGTGCGATAAAAATATCAGAGAACGCGAAGACCGCAGATATATAAATATAGAGGGGAAACGTGACTAAATATAGGGTGCGATTTAAATTGCAACGTACAGAGGGGGGGGGGGAATCGTAAAGAAACGTGCTCGAGTATCGCGGCGTGGCGAGATAAATCAAAGAGCACGGAGGGGATCCCATCGGATGCGTTTCGGGAAGTCGTACGAGCGAGGCCCACGGCGCGTTTAATTTAACATCGTGAGCCGTTCTCGCATCCGAGGGCGCAGAGAAAGAGAGAGAGAGAGAAAGAGAGAGAATCGTAATAGTACAAGCGACAGCGAGACAGAAAATACAGCAGAGAAAGAGAAGAGCTCATGCGGTCGTACGCAGCGTACGACGGCGCGATGCATAGCGGTGCACAGGCTCATGTCCTACGAATTACGTAGCTACGGCGGGCAGCCCGTGCGTTTACGCTACGACTCACTGTTTATCGTCCACGATCATGGTGGCGGTTTCTCTTATCCGGTCGCTCTTACTTCCAAGATCGACACTCCACCCGGCTGGGTGCCTCTCGGTGCGCGATGCGGATTAATCAACACTGCAAGAGAAAAACCATTCCCAAAGTCGACAAGAGTTAGCGTGGCCTCCAAGGGAGGGGTGTGTGCATGCGGTGCATCAGACTACGCTCGTCGTCGGCGAAATGGCCCTCGACACGGCGGCCGGTGTGTAGGGGCCCTCGAGGTCGGCCTCGTCTTGGCGGCTACGGTCGAGAGGACTTCTCGATCGTCCTCGCCGACCTTCGCGCTATCGCGGCGTTATCGTCGCGTGCTCGTCGATCATATTTCAGAACGACAAATTAAACTCGCCAATCTTTGGAGACGCGATTCGCTGCAACATAGGCCGGACGCAAATACCGAGTATATTGCAATCTTATCTTCGGACGCTTTAAGCACTGGATCGGTGTTTAACGAAGGAGACACTTGCTGAATTATCAACTCCAGTAAATTGGAGCAAAGGTGATAAAATGCTTCTTGATGTGTGAGGGAGTCGACGCCAATATTCATGCGTTTTAAATTCTTCCTCACTAGAAATGCCTTGTTTGCTCAAGGCCTGTGTCCACGATGCTAGAACCTGGTCCAAGAGAAATGCGTAGCCAATGGAAAAGCTGCAAGTTGATTGGCTACGCATTTCTCTTGGACCAGGTTCTAGCATCGTGGACACAGGCCTTTAGATGCAGAAAGCAGGAGTATGTGTTTACGTAACACACCTATGATAATATGCTAAAGTACGTCAAGTCGAGCTGCTGCATATGTAACAACTGACTTGCGTGCAAAACAATGAAAAAAAGAGGAGGGAAGAAAAACCCAAGTAAAATAATGGGAAACGGAAAGGACTGGACGTAAGTTAACGGTATATCGGGCGTAAGAAATTTGACTTTAAAGTCTGCAAACGCGCGACTAATCTTTGCACCGTAAAATGTAATCAGGCCGTTTACTCAACAGGTCAGATTTCCATCCGTCACGCGGCTTCGTCCGTTTAGCTGAGTAACCTTTCACTGGGCGGTCATCAGATTTGTGTATCACGAGCGCGCCGCGAGGTGCACTTACGCAACGCCAGAACTCGAGGAGACAGTCCGGTCCCTGCGACGAATGATCCCCGGACACGCGAAACCAAGGGATTCCTCGATATCGCCCGCCGCGGTCTTCACGGTCCGTTAACCGCGCGGCAACTGACTCGGTCAAGTGCACTTTGCCCCCTGATACACGTGTCAATTCGCGGCGGAATGCACGCACGGCAGTCCGAAACGCGAGCGCGAAATGTTGCGCGATGACGAAGGGGATCGGCCGATTTTCGGAGTTTAACCCCCAAGCGACATCCGAGTTCGACTTTCATCGCGATAGGCACGTAATATGGTAAATCCAAAGGCGATTCTCAGTGTGACTGCATTTTATCGGATGTGTCCATAATTTCATCGGAAAACGTAGTCGGAAAAGTGAACCATCGGAAACACTATTCAGTTGGTTTATCCTATGAAAAATGTTCTCAGTGCTGCAATTGTATTTTAATTAGCGTTCGATTTGCATAAAATACATATTGCGCGTTTATCTTCGACGCGACGGTGCAAAGAGCAGCCGGTCGAAAAACTGTCGAATTTACATGAGAAAATATTTTTAAAAACTAAGTGTCTCGCGCACAATGCGAAACCAATGCGATGCTTGTTGGTGACATAACGCGGCTGACAACGAGACAATGCGACGGAAAGTGCAAAAGTCGCAAACGGAGCGTTCTTTGTGCTTCCTTTCATCTGGTACTCGACCAGTACGATATCTCCTCGCCACTTTCGCTGCTGTATCGCGAAGGGCGAATGAATATGTACGAGGCGGGCGTTATAAATATCGCGAGAACCCGCGCACCTTGTGCTCGGCCCGTTTTACAAGGCTATGATCCAAAGTTCGCGTTGCTCGACGTAGATAACTATTCTGACTCGCGATAAGAATCGACGGTACAAAGAACGAGAGGACTGTGTTCGCCCGTTCAAGCTTCATCCGCCCCGCGAGATTGCGTGAAATTTATTGCCGGCGCACGCAACTCCGTCTCCCCGCACTCGGAAATAAACGTTGTCGCGCAATTAATTTTGACGCACGTTAGCTACACGGGGATGCAAAAAATCAACGTCCGAACGCGCCGAGCAGATCGCGGACGATGCCGGGGAATTTTCAATGCGGACGAGACCTTTCGCGATCCCTCGAGGATTCGCGACATCTGAATTCGCGAGGTGTTCACGGTTTTCGAAACTCTCGGAGATTTGCTTATTCTTCAGAAGAAAAGAAAGAAGTCGACCGAGTAAAATATATACAGAGCGTTTCGAAGAAACGAAAACTGCTGATAAAAAAAACACGGGAAGCTGACACGTGTTCTTTCGCAATCAATTATACAGTCTTAGTTTTACCTGCCGCGCGCTGAAAAGTTGGTGAAATTTTACATTCTGCCGGTGGCCTTCCGAGGACTAAAGTCCGCCGAGCATAATTATATTTCAAAACATTGAGTAATCGGGTTTTGCGCGACGCGGCTCCCGCGCGGCGAGATTTCGCGCGGCCAGGCTTCGCTCCGCTCGATAGTTTTATCGGCGAGTCCGAAGTTCGGTGCCGTACGCGCGAAGATGCGCGGAAAGGACGTCGTAATACCGATAAAGGTCCGTCTACTGGCACTATTCCACGCGTTACGTCATTACTCGGGTGGCAGCCTTCATTCACCGTTGTGTCATCGCGACGCACGCACGCGTCACGTCGCGGTCGACCGTATACTTTCCGACACTTAACATTTATCGATGAATTCATTAAGTGGAAAAAAAATTGATTTGATTTTAGTATTAAAAAAAACGCGCGAATAATATTCCTTGCTCCGACACGCGTAACGCAAGCGCCGCGCGTTATGTGTTGTTTTGGACGGGTATCAAATTGTTTTAAGCGACGCGCGGTAAGCCTCAAAGTGTTTTTCTTCGATCGTACGATATTCATTCGCGATATATCCGTGCGGCACCAAGCAGCTACGTGTTCTCGTAAAACACTGATCAAGCGATCAATTTTATTATCGTTGAAAGCTGTGAACGACGACCAAAAATTCTCACTCCGCGTCGATATTCGGAGACAGATTTAAAGCTGAAAGGATTGAAATTTATAGAATTCTTATTAGTTGATTATTCACCATTGACCTAAAACATGGTGTTTCCCACGCATCTGGGAAAGGGGGGAGGGAAAAAGTTAAAAAATCGAATACTCGATAGTTCTGCGTGCGGCCGACGACCCTTATCGGCGCGCAGTTCAAAAAGGTCGAAATAGACGCGTAGACAACATCTTTATACTGTTATTGCGACAAAGATTATCACGTGCCTCGGTGGTCGAATTGGTGAGACGCCCGCCTAGAGTGTAGGGAGGTCCAGGTTCAAACCCTGGCTGAGGTAAAACGTGTTTCGCAATAAATTTCCTGTGTTACTAAAAATGCCAGGCGTGGTCACGGAAGCACTGACGTTGTCAATTATCGCTGGCGACATTAAAGAATTCTTATTAGTTGAAATTTATGTTGCACTTTTACGATGGAATAATTATGGGAACCAACCGTAAGAAGGGCCGTGGAACGGCCTGCTTAATATGAATTACGACGAGCGTTGACACGACCGAACCCTATGAATCATCGCCGTGTCTCTGGGAATCGGAAAAGGCATTGCCCTCTTTAGAGAATCGCACACGCCGTCGGTTTCATTCACAGTCCTGCACTTTTGTAAGAGAGATAAGTACTTCCTCAAGTTATCGAAATTGCCAGGCCTCCCCGTGTTTATGCTAATTATAAGCAAATTATGTCTCCCTCTCTCTCTCTCTCTCTCGCGCTCGAAGTCACGACCAGATATCGTTCTGCCTTTCGTGACGTGCGTAGCGCGGACGCCAACCTTGGTTAACGTCGCTCGACGAAACGGGTATATCGACGTTAACGCTGCTGACCCAATTTTACGAGCACAGACGTGCTTTAAGCGCATAGGAACAAGCCGCGGCGATGCACTCGTATCCGCAACACACGGACGACCCGTCCTCCACGACGCATTTGGCGAACGTGACACAGTCGCATATGCAAGATAATTCGACACCGCGCTAACAAGCTTCTAAGGGCCGTAACTTAACCCGAGCCGAGTGAAACAGAACCGAACGTTCACTGTTAAATTCGTCGGTAGAATAATCACGGCGGGATATGCCAAGGAGAACGAGGACGAGCCTAGAATCGCTCACACGTGCTAATTTTTTAACTGGATACCGAGCGCCGATCGTTTCCCATAAATTTACATTAACGAGATAAATATCGACGATCGAATATCAACGATCTCAACATTGATAATTCTCTCGGATATACAGATGCGCTCATTCTTTTTCACCTTTCGTCAACCGCCTGGCAAGGATGCCGGTATTTTACCGCGGAAAAATCGATTATATAAAACGTAAATTAAATGCGCGTGTCTCTCAAAGCACGCATATCGGTATTTTCAGAGCCAGTTATAGCGGAAATAGACCTGGCTTGACACGTCGACAGATTTTTACTGCGTATGTACGACCGCTGTGTTATCTAATCTAATAATACGCATCTCAAAACTACTCCGCTGAACTTTGTACTGGCTACATGTACGCGGTAGATTCAGCGATTTCTTGAATATTCTCGCTGGTTAACGACAAATTCAAGTCCGCTTCGTGTTAAAAGCCCATTCGCGAAAATCGACGAGAGAAGATAGCACGAGCAAAACAGGACAACGATGGGTCTCCTCGATGAAATTCAAGTGATTAATACCTTAATACCACCGCGTTCCACATCTAATCCCGGTCATTTCGTTGATACCGTCCTATCGATGACACGATGGATCACGTCGGTGTCCAAAGTTTGGGGAATCGTCGATCATGCGAAGGATAAAAGTGTTATGCGACGAGATACTCGAGTAACTCGCCGTGACATTAAAGTAATTGCACTGAATTGTGCTCTGATTTTTCTTGATTATAATATCCCGGGTTGAGCCAACTCCTCGTAACGAAGATCTTCCAAGAGACCTATATAAATAAAGAGAAGACAGGAATAAAAAAAAATGCTTGCCTAACGATACCCACTTCACGTGCGCAAAGAAAGATGAGGCTCGAACTGGTTTTTACATAATAGTCTATCACGCCGCTTATGTAATGACCAGACTATCCTCAATCACAGACTGTACGTTATCTTCGTTGCGCGAGAACGTATTGAAGTAGCGTCGAATGCATAAACAAACAATAAATATTATAGTCAAGATAAATCTGAGCACAATTCAATGCAATCGCTTTAGTGTCACAAGTTACCCGAGTGTCTCGTCAAACAACACTTTTATCCTTCGCATGATCGACGACTCCCCAAATTTCGGACACCGACGTGACCCACCGTGTCGTCGATAGGATCGCATTAACGAGATGACAGTCTGGCAAGGTGTATCGATAGTGTACTGGACGATACTAATTGACGAGAGCCCATCACTCTCACAATGGACGATCAATATCGCCAAGGCCATCTTAGGGAAATTGTGTTGACGTTCGCGCGTATCCATGCCTCGTAGGCATCAATCAAGTATGAGACAAAAGTGACGAGTGGACAAACGATGCGACAGCAGGCTTTACAAATTAGCGACAGAACACCCGGCCGGGGCGAAACCCGAAAAGGCCCCAGATTGATATGATCGACCGTGCGGTCTCGTTATCAGTCAATCGCGTTTTAACGCGGATTATTCCGCCGCCCGTGGTTACGTAACGTCATCGCGTTCTTCACGCGGCGCCAATGATCATCGCGCGACCGTCCTGCGAGCGTAAGAACGGCAAAGTACAGAACGCGCCGAATTAATCAAAACGTTGAAGCGCGAAAGCGATTATCCGAGCCGGCGTGTGATTAAACTGCGGGAGAAAATTCCCTGGCTCGCCGCAAATGTTTGATCTGACACGCCACTGTGCGCGCGCTCATAAACTGAATCGCTGCCGGATCCCAGATTGGATCAATTGTTCAAGTCGGTAAACAGAGAGATCCCGGATTTAGCGCTCTTTAATTTACCGTCCGACCGCGGATTTACACAAGTGTGGTCTAAGGCCGAGCGGAAATCGCGTGCGCGGTCTGAAGAGCTCTTGTGCGTACCTGGGAAAACAACTTCGTGGAAAGCGGTCGGAAGGAGACTGAGAAAGACGATACGAAAGGCGGTTTTACACGGTAGAGTCTCGCGGAAAGTGCAAATCGCGAGTTTGAAAACTTAGTAAAAAATTCCCTTCCAGCTGATTGTTGCTCGCGTGGAACGACTTTCGCTCCGAAGAAATTTGCTGTAATAACTGATCTTGGAATTAGATACAAACCCGAGGCATTTCTATTAAGTATTATCGCGAATTGCGTACAACAAGATACATCCAGGTCACCCGACTCGTGTCACCGATTCGTCGCTACGAGGCTTCTTGAGAATCGCTTTATTTTCTTCGCCTAGAAACACGTTATGTAACGCGATTTAAAAGGGGAGGGGGGAATTTGTGCCGCTTATCGAAACAGGTTGCGTTCGAGCGTATGCGCTTCCGTATTAATAATTTTCCAGCCATTAACCCTAGAACTCACACGCTATTTTTTTTACCTTCTAGCTCACAACAGGGGTCGATATCGACCCCACGCACGCTTTGCGACGGTGCTGCGTCACTGCCAGCGAACGTCTAACGCTGCGACCGACATAGCCCTACTTTCAGAGAGTTGAAATGAATTATGATCCAGGTCCTGAGTCGATAATGCCACTCGCTAGCTCAGAAGCGTAGTTCAAAGTTCGCCTGGGGTCGGCATCTACCCCGGTTGTGAGTTCTAGGGTTAAAAATAGCACGCTGCATTTTTTACGTCTAGATTACACGTGACCTGAATAGAAACGGCTCGATATCGGCAGGAATTAACGGATCGTGAGTGTATATTAATAAATTATCGGGGCTCGGAATCAGGATGTGCCGATTTGCGCTGCCGGTTACAGCGTCAAAGCGAACAAGTTCGAGTCTCGCGATCGCGTCGGCTCGCAAGAAGAAAAAAAAACCCGGTTTCACCGCCGCAAGAGCGGAAGGGGATCGACGGAAGAGGGACCACGAGGGGGAAGAGATTTCACGCTACATCGCTATTATTAATAACCTCATGCGCGGCCAACGATGAAACCACCATGTACTACTTTACGGATTGTTTCCGTCTAGACGATCATCCACGTCCGTCTAGCTCGAATACGCTGGCGATTCGGAGCCTGGGATCGATGTCACCGAAGATACCCGGACACTCGAAAAACCTTAAACGGTAAAACTTAGAGCCCGGTCTGCAATGAGTTGTCAGTCATTAATCAGAAATCAGAACCATGTGTCGGTCCTTGTCCGTTCAGGGCGACAGAAAAAGAGCCGACGTGTACTTTTGACTTCTGACTAACAACTCATTGTAGACCGGGCTCAAGATTGAAGAATTTCAGAGTGCTATAAGTTTCGAAATGGCTGCCTACGTTCTCGACAATCATTGATCGTTTCTCTCAAGTCTTAAGCTTTACTGCTTAAGTTTTTCCGTGTGTTCGGGCCCTCAAGCTGGAAACACGAAGAAACTTAAGCAGTAAGACTTGAGAATTTCAACCAATCGGAATTTTCAGCTTAAATTTCAAACTAGCTGCTCACATTCTCGGCTGCCACTGGTCTTTTCCCCCCAAGTCGCCAAGTCTTACCGCTTAAGTTTTTTTCGTGTGTCTGGACCTGAATGCTGGCCGGACACGTCGACAAATTTGCTTGGTTGAACAATGAAGAAGCGGCATCGTAAAATGGTAAGAGAATTATACTTGTAGGTCACCGAATACAAAAAGTTGTTTTCCAGAATTGATCGGGAGTAATTAATAAAGAACAATTCACGAGCATTTCTATTACGCGATGTTCATTGTGATCGATATTCATGCGCGTGCTATCCACGACAGGTTGACGATCAACACCGATAATGACTGCCGTTAGACGCCCTCATGTGTATTCAAACGTGGTAAAACTGATTTACAGCTAAGCGGGAACAAAGCAACTAAGAAAGACTGTTGAAAAAGCACCGGCGATATTTTAATCGGTGTGTCTACAAGAAAATTAATACTTCATCTTATTGAAAGTGGAAGTTGCTTTATAAAAAATACATAATTCATCCTTAATAAAATTAATTACTTATTGTTGTCAACCAAGCAAATTCGACGTGTCCGGCGAGCATTAGGGCCCAAACACACGAAAAAACTCGAGAAAAATGACCAGTGACAGAATGTAAACAGCTATTTTGAAACTTGAACAAAAATTACAATGACTAAACCATCGATAAGAAACAGCATTTCCCCTTTTGTCAGAATAAATAATCTTGTCACAATAAAATTAATTCAACGTCGGCGAAGATTATTCATAACGTTTTTTGTGCTACAATAAAAAAAAGCCTATATATAATCCGTTGCACGTATGTGCGGAAAGCAATAAATAGCCGAGATATATTATCGCGCCAATCGATTACAGCCACGGCTGTTTATGCGTGAAATGTCGAAATGATTATCATACGACTGCCGAAGGAGATAACTCACCAGAGGAAAGAGTGAATCTCACACCTTCCGCGCGTACGCGCTTAAATTACAAGGAACCCTCGCTGCAACATCGCGAAATGACGAATGTGCAAAATTCTAATTATAGCGATACGCATTCGGTGCCGTAAATAAGATCGCATAAATATTTGCAGACTGGCGCGATGCCAGTCTTCACTTGCGTAAATCCTTCGTTCATTGATAAAGACGTCGGCTAACACGATCGTCGTCGATTCCGTTTAACGTTGACCGTGAATTTGAAAAATCAGTTAAGTGTATTCCGGCGAATTGATAACGATGGGAACTCAATTCGGTGTGCACTGACCGGACGGTGAACACGACGATTCTTCCACTGCGTCGGACAGGAAGTTTATGCAACGACTGACTCAGAGTCGCCCGATACAAAACGTTGACGCGAAGTGGAAAAGCATGACAAGTCTTTCGAAGAGGCGTCGCGGCACGTTTCCGCTCGACATCAGCGGGATCATAGCGTTTAACGAGAGGCTGCACTTTTCGCACCTTTTGCACCTAGAACTGTCTGCTCGTGGAAACATTTGTGTAATGTACGAATTAGGTTGCTTATATGTACAAGTCGAAAGTGTTCCACTGTTCGGACGAAGAGAACAGCACGGTATCATTGAAGCTAAAAGCCAACGATACTATTTTGCCTACTGGATTACTTGCGAAATCAGGGGTTCGATCGTGAATCTTTTCCTCCAGCGTAAGCTCGTGAAAATCTTCATTGATAAATTCAATATCGGTCAATACAATTTTTCACTTTTCACGGGTTCACTCGAGAGGGGAAGATTCGTGATCGAGCCGCTGGATTTAGCTCCGAGTCGCCAAGGGCCTCGATCGTGAATCTTTCCCTCTAGCGTGAATTCGTCGAAAAATTTCATTGACGAGTAGTAAATTTCTTCAATGAAACTTTGCACTTTTCACGAGTTCACGCTGGAGGAAAAGATCATGAATGAACAGATGCGGAAGGTGTGAAAAGAGCAAACTCGCTGCAGCGTCCCTTTAACATACAAAGACGAACGGAGGTGTTTAACATTGATTCGCAACGTCGTTCGCAGAAGACGTTACGGTGCGCGTCGCGTCGACGAGGAATGCGCTTGGAATTCGCCATTCCAAGCTCCTGACGCCCACAGGTGGTGGACGATTGCTCGCGGCAAAACAACAGCAACGCAAACAGGACCCGTCGCTTACCTCACGAGCTCGCGGCAACCGTCACGTCGGTTTCCTCCTCGCGCCTTCCTGCTCACGAGATCGCCGGTTCGCTTTTCCCACCGTGCGACCGCGGGAGAGGAAATTAGCACTACGCGCGACTCAAGGGTGTTGGTCCAAGAATGGTGTGGGTGTCGCGCGCTCGTGTGCGTGCGTGCGTGCAATTCGCGCGTACCGCCTGCTCTCCGCGCGCCACCGCCGTCGTTTCTGCTCGCGGGTGTGCCGTGTACGTGGGCCACCGAGGTACAAGGACCGGACGACGACGACGACGACGACAGAGTGTGCGTGGTCGCGCGGAAGAGAGGCGAGGCGATCGACGACTCGCTCACGAGACCGCCGACGAACGACTGAATCGCGCTACGCCGACACGCCGCGATTCAACATCGGGACGGAAGGGGGGGGGGGGCCCTCGATTACCTTCGAACTTTGGCCGCGGACCGACCCGCGCGCGCGTGGACCCTGCCTGGGGTCTCGTCGAGATAACACCACGCGATGATCGGAGGTGGAAGTGACGTGTGCGCGCACACGAGGCGCCGGGACAGCTGTTCGCGAATCTGGGACTCGGGGGAGGGCGAGAGGGGTCGATCCTGATCGCGCAGCAAACGAGTTTGACCGCGTCCCGCTTTCCCGAATCCTGCATTCCTGGATGGACTTTCGAAAGCTTGTTGCTAACGACACTCGACGCGATCTCGAGCGAACACTGGCTACTTGCTGAATCATGCGTACGAGGAGTCGCCAATTTCTTCTCCTAGAATCACACGTCGTCGCCATTCCCCTCGTACCGCGCGACATTTGCGATGAAAGTAAGGTTGGTGGCAGAGAACGATCCATAAACGCTCAAGTCTGTCTTACCCGTGGACGTGGTATGAATGGACCCACCATGGCGCTCTGTGAACTGGCGAAGCCAGAATAACCGCGTGAGGCAGAGAATAAAGGGACCTCATTGCTATGTTCAAGCGTGTTCTTTGACACATGGACAATCTAGACAGCTGGAGATGGAATACCTTCGTTTTTAGAGTTTTAGAAAGAAGAACGAGATTTAGCTATCGCAACTAAATATTAACTGTCTTGCAATTGAAATTTAGGCCCGGTATCACCAACGTCGGTTAACTTTAAACTTAACTTAATTCGTTCTCTGTCTCTTCCCGACTGTTACTTTAGAAACACGAATTAAACTAACAGGGAAACGTTATCGAAGTGTCCCCCTCCGATTTGGGTGAGCTTCGAGTGTCGTTTTCCAGCTAAAAATAAGAGACACGTATTCCGTTATACGCGCCCATACGCACTTTTAGGAGATAAACCGGGCCTTGGTTGCCACATGTGGTTAACATTTTTCTGTCCGTGTAGAAACGAGCATTAAGCTTTCACGGATCATTATCTGCTAACAACCTTACAGCTACCAGCTGATAGCGCGATTATCGGCGTACGCGAGTCCACGTACGTTTCGCAAAACGACGCATTACGAACGCGTCTCGCACCGAGCCACGTGGCACTTTATTAGTCCAACTGAATCACGCCTGATTGTACCGGGAGGCAGCCGAATAATGGATCGATATGCCGATTCACCGTGGCAATAGTAGCGCGCGCGACGTCACGGCCAACCAGGTCGGCGTCTGAATATCCTCACGGTCGGAGCGTGCCTCCACGTTTCAAACAATCTAGATCAAGTCCGACGGCGTGCACCAATAACACCGCGCCACGCTGACGACGGCCGGAGAAACGAGATCCGCTTGTTTGCACCGTAACGTCGTCATTCTCCAGAGTGGTTCTAATGGAAACGCGCAGATCCCTCTTTCTCCGATGTTAGATCTTACAATTTTAAAGAAAAGGAACGCGATCGAGATTCCCTCCGGCCGGCGCCGAACAACTTTCAACGTGTTGCAGAGTTGCGCGCTAATTGCGTGCTCCGATGCTCCAAAGAAAACATCCTTCAGTTTTTCAAGGCATCAAATTAACACTCGATTCTTTCTTTTTCCACGTAATTCTCACTCTAAATTTTTATCCGTTTATAAGAGACTCGGCGTCAAGTTACTCTCTTATTGCGCGTCTCTAATTATCCACGCCAAGTGTTTCTGGTACTATAGCGCTTAATGAATATTTCAGTTTCAACGCGTCGGAATTTAGCGCGCGACTTGGCCGCGAAGCGAGGCACAACCCGCGGTGAAACGTCACAAATCTCATTGTCAGCACACGACGAGTGTTCATAACAACTTGTTATTTGTATCAAGCTGTTTGGGCTGAATCGAGAAAGCTCAGCAATACGCTCGACCGACTTGTAACCTATCGATCGACTTTTCAACGACTTTCCCGATGCTCGCCGATCAGCTGAGCGTTCGAACTTTAAATCACGATTACGGCAACTCGCGGACCGACTCTGGGCCGAAGCGCGAAACGCCCGAGGGCGTTCTCGGCAATCGTGCGAGATCCAGCGTGACAATTTGCATGCCAAAACCTCCCCCGTGTCCACAAAGATCGGACGCAAAAATCGGACACCGTCAAATATAATCTCAACGCCGTCCGCTCGAAATCAGTCTCGGGACACGCGTCGGCACGGGGATTCTGTGACCCGTTGGCTCTCGGCATCGTTAACTAGCGACGACCAAGGCGATCCTTGGAAAAAAAAACCGCTACCTTCACGTGGCCAGTTAACGATACCGAAGGGTCGTCGATAGGCTCGGAATTCCCATACTGTACGGATTATGATAATTAGTTCAATGACCCCTGGCTCCAGCTGGACCCAATACGGCCACGTCTAACCACTTGTCGTAATACGATAGTCCATGCAATGTCAAATAGTTCACACAGTGCAGAGGCCCAACTGCCAGATCTCGCACGGGGTGATGCAATCGGATGATGCGACTACCCCCCCCCCCCCCCGAGTATCAAAATATTCCTCTTCGGTTAGAAGACGCGCGAGTCGCTCAACGTCCCAAACGGAGCTATACCGTGCGCGGGGATTCTGAAACTCGCTACCGATGCTTCTCGGTATATCGTTGACTAGCGGCAGCCAATGGCAAGGACGATCATCGAAAAAGACGCAGCTTTTCGCGGATTGTTGTTGGTTAACGGTACCGCGAGGCCTCGATAACGAGTTACGGGAATTCCCGTACTGGTAACCCTCCATCGGCCCGTGTACGTCACGGAAAACTCGTCTCGCTTACATTGTCGCGCGGCGAAGGGCTTTCTCCTCCCTCGCGGAGCCGCCACGTCACGTGCTGGAAGGGAGATGCTCCGCGGCGCAGCCCGCAGCCCCGGTGTGGACGCGATCTATCCTCAATGACGCTCGACCCGCGACGCCATTGCCGTCGCGTCTCCGAAGGGTTTCCCGCGCACTTGCCAGCTCCGTCGTTTACCGCGCGACACGTGTCACACGCGTCCAGTCACCTCGACTACCCGTACGCACTGACGTCGCCGACGCGGGATGCGAGCGGACCGAAGGATCAACGCCGCGGCCATCTTGCCGCCTGAAACTAGCAACTAGCGACTCTCTCTGCCAGCGGGATCGATGGGACGCCACGAGCGTCCCCTGTCGGCGGGGCGCGGCATGGCTTTCCCTCGGTCAGATGGTTTTCCCTTTTTTTGGGGGGGGGTTTTTTTCCTTTTCTCTCAGCCGACACGACTCGCGAAAATAAAAGACCCTGGAGCGGAGCCTAATTTGTCCCGAGCGCGTGATGCGTTTAGTCTCATTCAACATTTGGCGAACCACAGTCGATGATTCGCGATCGCGAATCTTTTCCTTTAGCGTGGAAAAATTTCATCGACAAATATTGACCTGGTTAATGAAATCTTTCGCTTTTCATTAACGAATTCAATATTTGTCGAGGGAAAATTTTCACCTTTCGCGAGTTCACGCCTGAGCAAGGGATTCCCGGCCGTGTCTCTGAATTCGTCAAAACGAACTCTCTCCAGCGTGAACTCGTGAAAAGTGAAGAAATTTCATCGGCGAACTTAATATTTATCAATGAAACTCTTCACACTTTGTATACGAGTTCGCGAAGAAGATTCGTGATCGAGCCTCTGGTTCGTTCCGTAAACATAAATATAGACTGAGCCGGGCATTCCATAGTCAATTCTTATAGTTAAGATCATTTTAAACTCTTAATGCGTTTTTAACCAATCACAGAGCCATATTAGCCTCTTAAGGCAACACTTAAGATGATTTTGAAATAAGAATCGACTATGAGTACCTGAGCGTCCCATTAAATCAGCTGAAACTTGTGAAGAGAGAGAGAGAGAGAAAATTTAAGGAGGCTTTCTCTCTCTTACACTATACTACAGACATAAGTTCGTACTGCGCAGGCGCGATTTTTTCTTTTTACGATAATGTAAAAGAGGGAAAGAATGTCTTCTTTCTCTCTCTCTCTCTCTCTCTCTTCACAAGTTTCAGCTTATTCAATGGGACCCGCAGTCTACATTCACTATGTCTATGGTTTGTTCCCGGCGTTCCCTTCGCGGGTAAATTCCCCCGCGGGTTAACTCGAAAACGATTGGGTTTTCGGCACCGTCCACCCTTGACCTCGCCTCGAAAGCGCGCGACACGCAAACCGGGACGCGTCGCGCCGGAAAATAATGGGCGCGAGATATTCGGCGAACGACGATAGCACGTATCGCGTCCCGACGCGCACGCGGATCGTACGGGAGCACGCACGTCGCCAGCGCGTGCCAATAAGAAAAGTAAACAGACGACCCCTCGCAACGTACCCCCCGAGCGCGTTCCAGCTCCGAACAATTTCCTCTTACCGATTTCCACCTTTAAATTGCGAATTAACAGCGAATTCGCTGTAACTCGAACGCGCAAATTTACTTTAATCCCGGCTTAACTCGCTTCCGCTTCTCAAGACCGGAAAAGGGGTAAGTTGAACCGCGATCGAGGTTGATCTACATTAAAATAAACTTCAGGCAAGATCACCTAAGTTAAAACTAAACAACGTACAAGAAAACGACAATGTAGGTCACGAGGCAAGACGTAGGTAGCCCGGCTTGTAATTGTTACATTTACCGTTCATCTACGTCGCTGGAAAAAGGGGAAGAGAAAGGAACGCGAGTCGAAGGAGGCGGCAGGTGATCCTCTCTATTCTTTCTCTCCTCGGCGTATCGTACCGTGTCGGCCGCAATATCGTCGCGCCGGTCACTCGCCGAGCCGCACGTGTCCGCGGGCCAGCGCGGCGGCCAGGCGCCGCTCCGAGAATACCGCAATGCGAGCGAGCTCAGAATCGACCAGCGGGAGAGGAAAAAAAGGCTGACGTTGAGGCGAGGGAGGGATGCTTGTGCGCGTCGTTTGTTTACGCGGGCAATCACGGTGCGTACCTACGCGCCGGTACGCGGGGATCTCGGGCGAGGATCGTTAGCGAGTCGATCCGCGACCCGCCGTTCCGTTCTGCGAGGACGCACGTCTGTTTTACTCCGGTTTACTCCGCTTACGTTCGAGGCCGAAAGAGCGAAGCGACTCCGATCTCCGCGTCAACTCGTCTCACTTCGAACGCCCGTGAAACGTCTCCGCGGTTTACTCAGTAAATGTCGTTCGTACACAAACGAGAAGCAAACGTTCTGACGTAAAGAAAGAAAAATACACGTCGGCGATGTCGACAGCCCGCAACCCCCGGCCGCGTAACAGAATTCCGTTCAACTTTCACGGACGACGGGCGAGAGATCCGTTTACGTTACCTTATTCGTCCAAAAGTTACGCCGCTCTCGGCTGCTGAGACGCTCGGGCTCGGTAAAGCTCCGCTCTCCGTAAGCTCGCTGTCCTTAATGGCGTGGCGTGTCGTGGCGTGGCGTGGCGTAGCGGCGTGCGTCAGTGTCAGACGAGACTCATCGCAGAACGCGTTACATTACAAGCGTATACGCGCGTCGGGCCGTGCTCGCGGACCGTTAGTAAGCCCGACTCGGCGCGGAACAGCCGGTACGCGGTCGTGAATCTCGATATAGACCGCCGGCCCGCGCGCGGACCAATCGGACGGCGAGTCGCAGTGGGCGGGGATGTGGCGTGATCCTCGGTGACGTCACGCGCCGCCGCCGCCGCCGCCGCCGCGGCCGTCGCCGGCCCGCGATCGATAACTCGAATACTCGCGCGCTCGGGCGACTCGCGAGTTTCACGCTGGCGCGATGCAATCGGCGATCGATGGCCACGCGCGTCCGCCGCTTTTCATCGCGACGCGTACGCACCGGGAGGTGCACCACGCGTCCCGATCTTCTTCGCCGTCGTCCGGGCCGCGAAAGATTCGACGCGAGGATCCGAGGAACCGCGCGAGTGCGACCGGCTCCGTGCCTCTTCATTCAAACGTCGGGTTATCGACCGAGCGGGGATACCGCGCCGCGCTAACCTACCGACGGCGGGCGGGAAGAAATCGGCGGATCCCGAACGCTGCGCGTCCTCGCTTCGCGGGAGGTTAGATGTTAATCGGCGAAGTTCTGATAGCATGCGAACAAGGCTAAGGGCCTGTGTCCACGATGCTACAACTTGGACACGGTTCTTGGATCGTGGACACAAGGCTTAACGCGTTACTTTTCAGAATTGGTAACTAGTTACATTTTTAGCGAAGAAACTGTAACTGTAACTAGATACTTTTATAAAGTGATTTTCCCTGAAAATAATTATTAATATTTAAAAAAACAACAGAATAAATAACGAAACTCGACAAATTGAACGAGTATTTACGCGACCCATATAGCACCTGAGCCTTCAGAAACATTTCAGAAAACATTGTTGCAATGTTGCAATGTTTCTGAAAGCTTTGGTGCTGTATGGGGATACAATGCAATTTGTATTAAAAATGGACTCGGGGAAGCTTCGTCCGGCAATATCGAGAGAGAGGTCCAATGTTTCATCTAATTTCTTTTAATCTCGACACGGATATCCCGTAAACGTCGAGGTGAAATGAAACTAACTTGTGAGTGAAGCGTCGATCGAGGGGGATCGGAGCTGCTGCCTATAGCTGGGGTCTGGAAAGTGGACTGCGCTGTATCGCGGAAACATTGCATTCACGCGCAATAAAACTACAGCGTGATTACTGGAAGAATTAACATTTGAAAACTTTATTAAAACCAACAACACATAGTAACAAGAGCAACAACAACAAGTCGATGCGCCTCAAACAGCCCCGCGGCGACTGCATCTCTCGCTCTTTCTCTCTCTTTCTCTCTCTATTCTTACAAAAAAATATCAACCTGCCTCGTGTCGCCGGCGATCACGTCGGGCTCGAGCGCATCTCGGATACGATCGTCACCTGCGGACGAGCGAGCGTCTGGAGACCTGCGACATTAGTAACATTTGCAAATGAGCACACAGGATTAGAGGCGTTACCGTCGGCGACGATGGAAAAACACGTCGGCGATGGACGGGATCCCCCGCAGAGTGCGCGACACAGAGAGAGAAACACAGCAAAAGTCCCATTCGCGCTACAGATCGGCCGGGCGGACCCTCGCGGGTGCCACCACGATCGCTAAAAGCATGGCAAGGAGACAAGCGAGCAAGAGCGTGGTGCACGTCGTTACCGGGACGGTTAGGATGTTAGTGACTGGGCACGCGCGCTCGTCGTCCCGGAGACCAAGCTCGCACGCAGTGCGCTCACCTTCGCGGCCCTCCTCCTGGTCGCGCCCCCGCTTCCGCCTCAGGCCGACCTTGCGAATCGCGGCCGCGTCCTCGGCTCCCTCGTCCGCGTCGCGAACGAGCCCGCCGCGCCCGGTACCCAGAGCCTCGATCTCCCGCTCGTGCTCGTAGAGGCTGGCCGCGGCCAGCTGCAGGTCGCGGACCGCCCTGGACAGGTCCAGCTCCGCGTCAATGGTGGAGGCGTCGACCTCGAGGCGGTCGGCCTTGTTGCCTGCACCTTGGTCCCCGTCGTTGCTGGTCAGGGAGTCGCGCTTGGAGGCCGCGCGGGCGACCATCTCCTCGAGTCTCGGGGTGACGAGCGGTCGATCGTCGCTCGTCGGCTCGTCCTGGCTGTACGGCGTGGAGCTGCTGCGCGACGCGGCCGGCGAGCCCTTGCGAGCGGACAGCTGACTGTCGCGCAGGCGGTCGGCCACGTCGCCGAAGGCCTCCGCCATCAGCTTCACGTTCTCGTCCGCCACGCGAAGGTAGAAGTCGAGGTTGCTCGAGGTCGCCGCCGGCGTCGCGTCCGACCAGGACCTCGCGGAATTGGAGTCGCTCTGGCTCGCCGGGCTCCTCCCCTCGCTCTCCATGTTCCGCTCGTCGTTGGCGCGCCGCGGACCCGAGTGCTGGCTACCCAGAGAGCGCGTACGCACGCTCGCCGGAGGTTCCTCAACCTCGTATCCGACGTCCGAGTTGGACTTATCGGCGGCGACGGAGTCGTCCGCGTTCGGCGACGTCGCGTCGTCGTCGCTTGTTATCAGATTCACTAGATCTTGGCAAAGGCGAGTGTACGCGGTCAAGTCCGTCTCCGCGCCGTCGCTCTGGCTCGCCGGGCTCCTCCCCTCGCTCTCCATGTTCCGCTCGTCGTTGGCGCGCCGCGGACCCGAGTGCTGGCTACCCAGAGAGCGCGTACGCACGCTCGCCGGAGATTCGTCAACTTTGTATCCGACGTCCGAGTTGGACTTATCGGCGGCGACGGAGTCGTCCGCGTTCGGCGACGTCGCGTCGTCGTCGCTTTTTATCAGATTCACTAGATCTTGGCAAAGGCGAGTGTACGCGGTCAAGTCCGTCTCCGCGCCGTCGCCGTCGCCGCCGCTATTGGCCGCCGCGACGTTGGAATCCGAGTGTAGGTACTCGTGCCAAAACCCGTCGTTCAGGATGGCCTTTGAAGACAGCATGGCGTCGGATAGCTCCGCGACACCCGACTCCTTCTCCTTGTTCGGGCTTCCCCGCGCGCCCGTGGCCGTCGTCATTTCCGACGACACGTGGGCGCGCAGCTTGTTCCGGTTCGGCGGCGTCGCGTCGTCGTCGCTTTTTATCAGATTCACTAAATCTTGGCAAAGGCGAGTGTACGCGGTCAAGTCCGTCTCCGCGCCGTCGCCGTCGCCGCCGCTATTGGCCGCCGGGTGGTTGCCGTTGATGTCGATGTCGCCTTTAACCGCCAGCTCCTTCCACCTGTGCGCGTCGTTGTCGGACAGCTCGCCGTCGCTCACGACGCGTCTGAGATACTCCGCCCGCTCGGGCACCGCGGCAAAGTTCCTCGCGACGTCCTGGATCTCGTCCCGGATGGCGTCGAGGCTGGGCTCGCGCCGCAGGTGAATCCGCTCGTGATTGATCAGCCCGTAAAGGTTGGCCGACAGCGATCTGACGGCGCGCTTCTTCGTGCCGCGGGTCACCGCCTGCGACGGCTCGGCGACGTTCCGCGCGGTCGCCGCGACGGCGTCCTTCCTCAGGGCCCTGTAAGCCAGGTCGTCCGTGACGACGTCAGGCTCGCACTGCGGTATGTACGGCGAGCGCGGCTGCTCCGACTTGGTTGGCGTCGTGTGCAGGTAGTCGCTCTCGGTCGCCGCGGTGACCGGGCCGAGCGGGATGCCGAACGGCGGCTGCGGCTCGATCACCCGCAGCGTGTTGTTCGCGTGGCTTATGCTGCGGAAGAGCACGTCGTCGCGGGTCACGTCCGGCTCGTCCCGGCGGGACGGATAGGCCGCCGGCAGGCGCACGAGGTCGTCCGCCGAGTCCCTGCGCGAGAGGACGGGCGAGGCGATGAGATAGCTGATGCTGGACAGGGTCGACTGCCCCGCGACGTCCGAGAGCGACGCCGGCCTCTCCTTGGGATGCATCCTCCGGTAGGCCATGTCGTCCCTCGTCCTGTCCGGCGAGTCCGCGGCGGCCGCGAACGCGTCGGCCTCGTTTCCGCCTCGCCGCTGACTGAACTCCTCCATGCTCCGGCGTTCCGCGCGATCCAACAGCTCCTCGTCGCCGAGGCGGAGGCTGTTGTATATCGCCTCCAGCTCCGACAGGGCCTCCTCGAGGTTCCTCGAGCTCCTCCGTCTCTCCAGAGCCTCCTCGCTGGTTCCTCCCTCATTCGCGCGATTATTGACGTCACGCGTAGACGGGACGATGGTGCGCGAGACCCGCTGCTCGCAGGGCGACCTTCCGGACGACCGATCGGGCGTGGACGCGTGCGACGAAATCGTCTCGTGACGTTTACTCGCTTCGCGCGAGTCCGCCGATTTATTCTTGGCCTCGTACGCGCGGTAATTGGCGTCGTTGCGACTCAGCTGATCGTTGCGAATGTTTCTGCGCCTCGTCGCTTCCATCTCCCTGTAGGCCGACTCGTTTGCGCAATGACGGCTCGAGTTATATTTATTATTTATGCGCTCCAGCGAGTTGCGGAATTCCGCAGCCTTGGGATTCGGCTCGCGGTCCGTCGCGTCGCGCCGGGCGATCTCGTTGCTCGAGCCGTACAACCGGAAGTTCCTCCAGTCGGGTCTCGTCGCTCCGCTCGCGGCGCTGATCCTATTGTTCTCCTGCTTCAAGTAATTTGGCACGTTTTGGTGTCTGTTGAGCGGATAGGAACTGTATCCGTAGCCGAACGCGCGGTAACGCGGATCCCTCGGTGGCGGCTCGGGCGGCTGATTGTTCGGATTGACGGACCGACCACCGACGGCGCGATCGAACGGCACTTCCGAGTGATGGTACGCGGGATACGTGAAGAAGTTCCCGGCGGCCGAGCGGCCGTCCGCGTACACGTCGCCGCTGATATGTCGCGATATCTTCCCGTAGGCGCTGTTCTCGTTCAAGTCCGCCGTGTACTGACCCGCGGAGTATCTCCTGGCGTCGTCGTACACCTCGGGATACGGCAGGCTCTCCGCGGAGGACCTTTGACCCGGGAACGCGCGGCCGCTCGAGTCGGCGGGATGCACGGTCGACCGGCGCGGATGTATCGGCGGCCGGCACAGTCCGTTCACGTCGGGGCAAACGGCGCGCTCCTTATCTTCGATAAGGAGGTCCGTGGAACACCTCTTGCCGTGCGGGTCGCTTAAAGCGTCGCCGCTGCCGTTGCCCTCGTCCCGAGACAGCCGCTTGATGTAGCGCTCCGTCCGCGCGGCGCGAGTCCTCTTGCTGCACGCGTTGCCGCCTCTCGGACCGTCCGCGACGTGAGATCTGTTCAACGAGCCGTTCGATCTGCGAGAGTCCTCGTCGGAGCTGCTGCCGGCGCACAGGTGGTCCCTCTTCGCCTCGGCCCGAGCCTTCAGCTTGTTTCTCCGCGACTTCCTGCCGAGGCCGTCCAGCGAGCCGTCGCTGCTGCGCGAGTGCAACGAGTCCCGGCGCGAACGCGGCGAGTCCGTCACGTGGCGCACGTTGCTCTCGACCCGCGTCCGTTTCTTGTCGCGCTCCGAAGCGTCGCTCTTCACCGAGTGAAGCACCACGCCGTCGACGTGCCGGAACTTGCTCGGTTTCTTCGGCGACTTCTTGCAGTAGACGATCTCCTCGTCATTGGAGGAACTCTCGTAATCCTTTATCGAGGATATCCGCCGCAGAATCCCGCCTAGGGACCACTTCCTGTCCTTCTTCTTCTCGGACGCGCTGGTCACCGCGTCGCAAACCGGCAAGCGCCGAGTCGGCGGCAGAAGACCGTCCATCCTCAGCATGTCCTTCTTACGCAGTCCCTTCTTCTCCATAGCTAGGCGTCAGCAAGCTTCCCCGACGTTAGACCTGGGAAGAACATTTCGTTTAGTCTACAAACTTTTCGCAATACATTTAAAATAAAATTATTCAGACGCCAACTTTCTGCCCAGGCTCTTAGTTCTTTACTCCTTTGTTTTTACAAAGTAGAATGTTTCCAAGGAGCACGTTCTAGATAAGCTTTTAAAGTTCCGCACGTATATTGTATTCAACGAGCACGTGGCCGGTACCGTTGTCGCTCGGGGTCTCCCATTGTGCCAGACGCTCCTTCCAACGGCAAGTTCGCGTCGCAAAGAGTAAAACTTAATCTACAACGTGCTCTTTGCGTCCAGAAACATTCTATTTCGTGCAAGCAAATCGAGACGCTTGAAAAACTTGTCGACAAAGTACGATCGTAGTGTGCACAGTGTAGAATTTATCAACTTGCACAAATTTTTCAAACGTATCCGTTGACTCCAAAATACTGTAGAACGTTTTTAGACCCAAAGAGCACGTTGTAGATTAAAACGTTCTATTTCGTGTAAATAAATCAAAACGTTTGAAAAACATTTTATTTCGTGTAAGTAAATCAAAACGTTTGAAAAACTTGTCGACAAAGTACGATCGTAGTGCGCATAGTGTAGAATTTATCAACTTGCACAAATTTTTCAAGCGTATACGTTGACTCCAAAATATTGTAGAATGTTTCTAGACGCAAAGAGCACGTTGTAGATTAAAACGTTCTATTTCGTGTAAGTAATTCGAAACGTTTGAAAAACTTGTCGACAAAGTACGATCGTAGTGTGCACAGTGTAGAATCTATCAACTTGCACAAATATTTCAAACGTATCCGTTGGCTCCAAAATAGAAAGTTCCTAGGCGCAAAGAGCACATTGTAGATCAGACTTAAAATCAAATCTACAACGTGCGCTTTGCGTCTAGAAACATTCTATTTCGTGCAAGCAAATGAAAACGTTCGAAACACTTGTCGACAAAGTACGATTGTACAGTGCACACAATTAATCAACTTGCACAAATTTCTCCAACGTATCCCGTTGGCTCCAAAATCGAAAGTCTCTAGACGCAAAGAGCACACTGTAGATCAGGCTTAACGAGTATCCGTGTCTCTCGCGCGACAGGCGCGCACACGCGCATACTTGGGAGATTACTCGCGCGGCATTCTTAGAAAACGTCGGAGCCCGGCGATAAAACTGCCGCCGCGCCGCGCCGCGCCGCGCTTGCTCCCTCGCTCCGATTATAAATATACACCGCCGCTACCTTGCTGTGCACTAACCTCCGATGTCGAAATCGACGTGACTCCCTCCTCGGCCTCCTGGAGCCGCCAACTCGCGAATAATGAGTCACGACGGGCGCCGGATGCTCGATCATCGAAACCGTGTGGCGACGCCGCAGCTGCGCGTTCACAGCGAGGTCGGCGCTCGTTGTCGGGACGCCCCGATAACGCGCGATAACACCGTCCACCGCGGGCGACGTTTGACAGCCTTCGCCGTCGCCGTCGATGCGCGCGAGCCCCGACGCCTCGCCTCTCGCCGCTCCAATTTCACTGATTCGACGGCGCTCTCAGAGCCCGCGAGGAGGCCCGAGTGACCTCGAAACGTCCATCTCTCTTACGCAGACTCGCCGCGCGGAGCGAAGCAACGTATCCGACTCTGCTCCGGGCTCTCGGGGCGACGCACCGCGCGCGCACAGCGAACGGCCATTACGCGGCGAGATTCGCGCTCGTGGAAGGCACGACGGTACCAGGCCGGCCGCTCGCACCGAACTTACTACGAGCTACGAGGAGAGGAGCGAAGCGGCGACGGCGATTCGTCCTCGAGACCCCACCCAAGTGCTCGCTCGCTCGCTCGCTCGCTCGCTCTCCGCGCTCCTCGCTTCGTAAAAATCCTCTGGCGAGCCAGGGCGAGCACCCACGCGCGCTACACACGACCGTGCGCGATTTACGGTGGCCGGCGTTAAAAGGCCCGCACGTTTTGGCCCCAGCTTCTTGACTCTTTCCTTTTGTGTTGGAGAGAAAAAAAGAGGAGATACCAGCCGCGCAAGTTCGGCCAGAAATGAACGGGCCGTGTTAACCGTTCACCGTATCGCTTCTCTTGTTTTCTTTTTCTTTTCAACAAAAAGACCCTTATGAAAAAATACACTCAATCATACGGTCCGAAATAACCATCAAATTGAGTGTAAACCTTCATAATTGAGTGTTTCATGAAGGTTTGCACTCAATTTGATGGTTATTTCGGACCGTCAACGTATGATTGAGTGTATTTTTTCATAAAAGGGAGGAAAGATGAACCGTTCAAGTTCGGCCACAAATGAACACGCCTGTTAACACCGTCCACTGTATCTTTCGTCTCCTTTGCTCTCTAACGTGAAGAGAAAAGGATGAAAGATGGACTGTGCAAGTTCGGCCAGAAATGCACAGGTCTTGCTAACCGTTCACTGTATATCGCTCCTCTTTTTCTTTCTTTCTAACGCGAGGAGAAAAAAAATGAAAGAAATCCCTACCGAGGGTGTTAACTCGCGAGGACGTTACTTTGTATAATTTAATGATCAATTCCGATGGCAACGGCCTTTACGTGCACCGGTCGCGATTAAATGCAGAAGTAACGTCGTTGAGAAACGAGGTCACTGTCTCCTCGCGCGTTTCCGCGAATACGCACCTTCGCCGAGCTCCTTCGTTAATTTCGCCGATAAGCCTTTTTCCGGAGATCGCCGAGACGAGTATCTAATCTCGGGGGAGATAATGTATGCGCTTCTATTTGACGACGGGGACGGCGGTGTGAAGGAATACGACTGCGTGAGTGTTAAGCTTTTTCGTTTATTGAAAATATCTCTGTAAAACGTGTGTATATTGTGGCCGGGCGAGGTAAGCCGACAATACCGAATCTTCGACAACGAAATGAAATCGGGTAGCAAACGAAGAGATACGGTGAAGACATTGAAAACAATATAGTCGATCGTATTTTCATTTTAGTATCTACATAAGTAAAGGACGAATCAACGATGCATTCGCTTACTATTTAATCTTATCATTAATTATATTATGTATAACAAAGCGGTAACAACTTGTTAATTGTAACTATTATGATAATAATCTTTTTTTTTTACTTTATATAATTACAATAATATAATGTGTAAGGATCGTTAACTAATCGATAACAAACGAATCGTATCCTCCTTTTTCTCTTCTCTTCTTATTCTTCCCCACCCCCCCCCCTCACGTCGTATCATCGTTTCATTCGCGTCCTCCTTTCGCTCTTCGCTCTGACCCAAATGTCGATCGTTAGCGCAAACAGTTTTATTATTTATTTTTTTCGCTCACCCCCACCCCCCCTCGTTTTTTCTGTATTAATTATTTAACAACAGGTTTTTTTTTATCCTCTTATTATATTTGCTCTTTAATTTAATAATCGTAGTAAACATAGTAATTATTTATAATATTGTGCAAATAACCCATATATTTATATTTATATATATATTTCTTTTCTTGTTATTTATTCTGTTAATAAAAGTGTAAGTAATGAATGTCGTATTCTCAACGGAGGAGCTTCTCTGTGTTTTCTCGTTTTTTTCCGCGCGTGCCTCGTCTTGCGACACGAGCGCCCCGAAATCCGCGTGTCCGCGCGACACGCGCGAGCGCGTTGATATACACACACACACACACGTACCGCAGATTTGTTTGTCTTTAAATGGACGATCCTTCGCGCAATTTTTTCTTTTTTTTCTCTCTCTTTAAATATTTCGACAGCTAGCTTCTTCGTTTAAAATTGGATTCTTAGCACGTTTCTACCTAGCTTGATGACCCATGGCAGTTGCTTGTTCATTTATACTGGCCGACAGGCTCCGTAGCTTGACACTTTACAATGCTTTAGCCCAGCGCTCTAGGATTTTTGTTTCATATTTATTTAATTATTTATTTATTCTTTTACTTCATTAATATCATTATTTATTATCTCACGACGTAGGATTAATGATTCGAGAATATCGAGACACTACAAAGCCCTTTTTTCTTTTGCTATCCGTTTAAGAAAATTTTCGTGCATTTACGATTAGTTAACTTAGTTCTCTTTTATACAATGCGTAACGGCAGTATCGTCCTCGGAGAAAGTACGTTAAACCTCGTCTTACCTCGCTTAACGAAGGAAAGCCCTATTATTTTTTTTTTGTTACATATCTTACAGCCGTCGTCGCGCAAAAGCTGGTATTTTTAATGTACATTTTGGAAAAGATTAAACGAAAGTCAACAAAGCACACCACGCACACTCTTTCTTCCCCCCACCCCCTTGATCACATCGCATTCATTGTCGTCGTCACGTTCGTCACAGTCGTACGTTGTCCTCGTCACCGTCTCTGTCTTGCCTGTCCTGTTGCCGACCTCGCAGCACATCGATCAAACAAGCTTCGCTTTGTCTCACACGAAACTTCCCTCCCGCGATATCACCAATCGATTCTCGAGCAACCCCCGCGAGGGTTGGAGGGACGCCGAAAGGACTGACTTCTGAAGAAAGATTGTCAACCGAACGGAGGATACTTGACGCGGGAGAATCGACGTCCGAATCATTTTGTACAATGAGAACTTAGTCATTTTTTCGAGAAGCGGAGGAGCGCAAAACTTTTCTAAAAGACGTTGGAATCGCGCGCTTTCAGACTCGTATCTTCGCGCGACCTTTGGACGAATGTTGGCCTCGTCTTTCGCAAGACAGTCCTCTCGCGGTCCCCTTCAGTTCGACACCACGGACGGAGCGTTGATCGACGCCGACGAGCACGTTGCGATCGAATTATTGGGGAAGTCACGATTGAACGCGCGGCGCCCAAACGTTCCGTCCGTCGACGCGAATCGACGCTGCGTCTGCCTAAGAGTATTATTAGAAAGTTCCCTATTACGAGACGGGCTCCTAATATGAGATAAAGGAGCCTCTGCCAGATTAACAGGCGTCGTTCTGCCGGTTCCACCGCGAATTTATTGCCCCCGGAGTGAAATCTGTTTAGGAAAATCGATCGGCAGACCGTGCGATCGTCGCGAAAAAGGATTCGTCATTGAATTTGAACGTTGAAAGCCTACTATCTCACATTAGAATCCTGTCTCATAATAGCGGACTCTCCTCTACACTTGTCGTACGACAAATTTTTTTGTCGATTGGCTACGAGCTAGAAAGTTTCTAGATACTCGACAGGCTTTTCTATCCCGCAGCCAGTCGACACGCTTGAAAACTTCGTCGACAAATATAATACCAGCCGGGGGGGAAGGCGGATTTGCGGCGGATTCTGCATTTCGCGATTATTTCGAAGAGGGTCCTTCGGAGCGAACGCACGTTGCATAATCGATCGACGACCCGGAACTCGCCGCGATCCTTCGAGTCTGAACATCGCAGCTGTTTACGTCGTTTTACGATATTCCTGATAATTATGCAAATTCGAGACGTTCTATGAAACGTCCCGACGGATTACTCGGGACGCGCCGCGACAGGCGGATCCATCGCGGACGACGAGGCGAAGCGCGCAAGAAATAGGACGCCTCCACCGCTTTCGCTCGCGTGATTCATTTTTTTTTCCCGCCCCTCACCTTGGGATGATTCATTCGAGACGATCGCGAAAAGCGAGAACCGCCTTGCAAATTCGCCTCTCTCTCAGCGGCGCGCCTCTCCGTCGCGCGCCTCCACCGGGGAAGGACGATGCACCCGCGATGCTAATCGCCAAGGAGGCGTTTCCGGAGATCGCGGCCGTTCAGCTTCGCGCCCGTCGCCCGTCCCGCGACAAATCTACATCCCGGACACGCGCGCGCGAACGCCGATTAAACGCCCAGCGCGGTTTCCAGATAGCACAGTGAATTTGCCAAGTATTCTTCGAGTTCTCTGCCGTTCTAAATTGTACTTCTTCAGGAATTCACGCAGAAGAATGTACAATAAAAATGACGAATTGGGGAAAATGGTGGCGCCGAGTGTGGCGCAGAGAAACGTGCTGCTTAGCAAACAAATGAACGAAAAGACTCGAATGTGGAAAACGACGCCAACTGGCAAATTCTAATTGAAGAAATTTATCGCGAAAATTATTACCTCAGCCAGGGTTTGAACCTGGACCTCCCTGCACTCCGTCTCGCCAATTCGACTACCAGAACCAAGTCCAAGACGAACTGATTGCGGCTGATTCTTCGAGAATTCTTCAGATGTTCAGCTTTCTAAAATTCTGGCGGGTATTTTCTTCAAACTAGATTCTCTACGAGCTTGCGTTCGCCTTTGTGCTACCTGGGCTCCGCGAGATATCGCGTTAAACGTTTCACTGGCGAACGGACCGTCGGCACGTGTCGTTACCCTGAGAAAAATTTCCATCGGCTCAGGGCCAGTTTCACAAACATCGGTTAACTGCTAACCGAAGGTTAATGGATTCTCTGCCTCTTCTTAAATAATAAGATGCAAGAAGACAGGGAGTCGACTGAACCCTAGTTAACAGCTAGCCGATGTTTGCGAAACTGGCCCTTAACCGATTAAACAGTAGGTGGTTAAATTTTTTAAGTTACGAATCCACCCGACACAAAATTCGACCGAGACGTCGACACAATTTAACGTAAAGCGTCGGTTCCGGTGTAGACTTGTACGCGACGGGAGTCGGTGCCCTCGCGTCGCCCTTTGCCGTCCCTACACGTAAGTCACAGGTTGCTCACGCTCGACGAGTGTAGTATCGAAAATATATACTATTACGAGTATAAGCGATTTGATTATTATCGAATTATTTGCACATATTACAACACGGGAGGGGAGGCCAAACGGAAGAGGAAGCGAGGAGGAGGGGGGGGGGGAGGAGGGGGCTCGAAGGTGCGGGACAATAAGCCGGACGGACCATCGGATATTTTCGTGATACTTCGATATACAAGAACGCTCGACGGTTATCCAGCAAGGTCTTTCGTCGTCGTCGTCGTCGTCGTCCGTCGTGCGTTTCCAAGACGCCGCGATTCCGAGGGACAACGTCGATGGCGCAAGGCCCGATCGGTCGATCGGGTATCCCCTCGGGAACCGGAGGGGAAGGCCGGCGATACGAAACGCAACGGAGAACGATGACCGTCCCCGAACGAGCGAGAGACGCGGGCCGCGCAGCTGCGGGCAACGTGCGGCCGAGGGAGCTATTTTTACAGATGCGCGATATATAAAAAATACTTGTTAGCCGAGACCGTTCTCTCCAGCGCGGCGCGAAAGCGAACGTTAAACGCCGGCGAAACGCAATCTCAAAGCGACAAACGTGTCCCGAGAAAAATTCAGAATTGACGACGTGTGCCCTTCGTATGCGTTGCGTTTTCCTTTTCCTTTCGTCTTACTCTTTCTTCCCCGCGAGGGACAGATCCCCGTCGGGGGCTCAACGTTTAATTTTAGCGGCATGTCTTCGAAGCGATTTCAGATCCCGAGTCCCAGTCGGACGAAACGCGACGAGAGGTTTTCGTGAATTTGCAGTTACAAGGTATACGTAGAAAAGCTACGAGGACATTAATGTTGGACGAGACTCTCCCTAGAAGCTTCGTCAAAGCGAGAACCCGACGTCGGTAGGATAGTGTGAATTATTTGTACAATAATGTGTCCAAATGGTGCTCATCCTGTTCGCCGTTTGTGAACGTCCCTCTCCTTCTCTAGCGCGTTACTTCCGAAATACTTTGTGTTATCTGCAACGACATCCCTGCGCCTCGACGCTCTACTAGTCGCCGTTGTCGTCACCGTCGTCGGCGATGGTCATTAATCGTTATCAGCGCTGTCACCGTCGTTATCGGCCGCGTCCAGAGGACCCAACAGTCGGTTCGCACAGCGATCGAATCTGATTGACGGAGACAACGGCCCGAGCGAGAACGTCCCAGATAGCAATGAGTGTCCAAAAGACATCGCGACGGTATTTTTAAGACACTTTTTAGACGTGCATGTCTAAAAGACAACTTAAGGCCATCTTAAAGATGTCTTCTAGACACGCATGCTATCTGGGATGAGACAGAGATAACGCGGGGAAATGCACAAAAATTTCTAAGCGTAGACGACACCGCGTTCCATGAGATTAAATTCAATTTCGTAAGATCGAATGCCAATTTCAAAACCGGGCGTACCTCGTACACGCTCCATTTTCTACTCGCAGTCTGATACGGGCTTAACGAACCCTTTAATCTCCCGGCTCGTAAATCCACCAATCACCTTCAATTGCACCAAGACCGTTACGTCACGACGTGACAGCGCGCCTGCTGAACACTGCCTTTGTTCTCGTTATCAGGTCCGTCGCCGTCCTTAAAGGCCTCTGGCGCTGAGCGAGTTACCAGGCTCGCCTTCTCGACCAGCGAGAAAACACTCTTTCCCTCTTTCACTCTCCTTCTCTCTCCCCGAATTTCAGCGATCGTCACCCTCCCACACGTCGACTTCCTGTCGGCGAGGCGTGCTGCCAACAGCACACGGCTTCCTCGTCGTTGTCCCTCTCGACCCGCGCGCGTCCGTCTCGCCGCGTCCCTTCCTCCGCCCTTGCCGGCCCTACGCGGATCGCGGATGCAGACGTAGAAAAATAACGATCGCGCAATCCGCACCGGGTTACACATACGCGCATATATGCCTGTCTCCTTTGTTTTATCTCGCCTACTTAAGCTTACGCTGCCGCGTGACTGCGATAACGCTCCCGTTAATTCGTTATACGACGACGAATGCTCGCTCGTGCGTGCGTGCGTGCGTGCGTGCGTGCGAGCGAGGCGAGGCGAGACGCGCTCGCGTGAAACTTGTCTTCCGACCGACATTCCAGGGGAAACGATAGCCGGCGTCCGAAGAAAAATGCGGCGTTCGGGGAGCGAACGCTTGAAACAGCAGTTTTTGTTCGAGCGACTAATAAAATGTCAAAGGAAGAAAGACGCGGGCGCCCTCCGCTCGTCTCGTCCCGCACGTACAATGTCCGCCTATCTTTCTCTCTTTATGTATATATGTACAATATGTAACATTATCTCTTACGAACACGGCCGTCGCAACGCCAGCAATGTCGTCATCGTCGTCACGCGTTATAATAAAACTCCGATGCTGCGTGCGGAGACCGTTCGAATTTGCACACGTTCAAAATTTGCCTTGGTGATCTGCGGGTGTGGGTTCGCGCGGAGGCGAAACGAAATCGGCGCTCGCTTCGTGGCGGAATCACGACGACGACTGCGGCGATAACGAGCCACGGTGGAAAGAATACATCGCCCAAGGAAAGTGAAAAGTCACGATGACGTCAATTTCATGTCTCATCGACTAAATTTATGCCATATTTTGGTCGATACGACTTCAAATCGACGCCATCTTGACTTTTCCTTGGGCCACGTGTCGAACGCGACATATCGAAGTTAAGAAATTCCGGCGCGAGAATTGTTTTCGCGAGCGGGACAGACGTTTCTCTAAAAGTCCGCGCTGGACCGCGCGTCGGAAACTGATGGATCAGAATCCGACCGAGCGGATGGATTTGACTTCATCCGTTTCGCTTTTTCACTGGTCGAGTCCTAAACTCTCCGATTCTCGCGGCCAAGCTTCAAACGTTCCGAAGTATTCCTCTTCTCCTTTCTTCCGGAAAAGGTAGAAGGAGAGGAGAAACACCTCGAAACGTTTGCAGCGGCGGCTTCCCAGCGAGAACATCGAGGTCGAGTCATCGTCAATCGAAGCCGCGTTCCAACCATCAGTTTTCGAAAATAATTAAGGTTTGGAGCCTCAACACGTTCTGCACACTTTTAACATTTTACACAGAGAGAACTGCCAAGTTAACTTATTTAATACAAAATTTAATACGAAAGATTAAGATCCAAGACTTGTTTAATTGTTTTCTGAAAACTGACAGTTGGGACGCGATTTCGACACCGGCGACGTTCGACTCGGCGTTCGCGTTCTCGCACCGGGTTGGCCGCAACCTTTAAAGAAATGGACCCTACGAGTATCTCTTCCCACCGTGGCAATCGCATCGTTCGAAGAAAAACGATCGTCGGGACGCGCGCGACTTCGACAGACACGTGCGCGATAAGGCGCGTGGATCCGTACGCGATTCCGCGCCAAGTCTTGTGCGTAAACCCGTCTGGTTCTGCGTTTATTGATTCCGCCGCGGGGGCGTTAAAAATACCTCGGGGGGGACACCGAGAAGCAGGTAAGCGAAGGGGGACTCTCGCTCTCGCGACGGCTTCGACGATGCGCGGCGATCAGGTCCCGCGGGGGGGATCGTCGAGACTGGTTGCCTTCAACGACGCGACAACGCACTGGGGAAACCGAAGTCAGATTGCTTAAGATTGCTGTTATTTAAAAGGCACAACGTAGGGTTTCTTTTTTCTCATTGTCCGATTAGCGAGAATACCGCGCGGTCCAATTCGTTTCCTCTCTCTCTCTCTCTCTCTCTACGCAGAAAAGCTCTCGCTCTCTATGACATTTTTTTTCCTGTCTTGTTCCAGGCTTTTGAAGATTACGCGGCTTCGGAGCACGAAGCGAAACACCCTCGCTACTGAAAGAGCAATGCATTTTCGGAGCGACCAAACTATATATTACATAACGGCAAAGTTATCCCTTTGTAATTGAAAACTCCGTACTCTCTGCGCGCCGTATACACGTAATATGTACGTGCACATATACGACAATTACAATAATAATAATACAATTACAACAACTTCCGTTCAAAGTATCCTCGGGGGGTGTCGCCGGGGTGCTGCGGGATTTGCGACGCGAGACGGGTTTACGCGCGCGGCGATCGATGGCGATTATTCGAATAACGATAGACTAGAACGTATTAATTTATTCCGAAGCGCGTTTATACTACGTCGTGTAAGACTGCGTGTAAGTTTTGCAAATGTGTAAATATCTAGCTGACGATGAATCTGCGGAATCGCGCCCCCCTCCCCTCCCTCCCCCCCTCTCCGTCCCCTTCAGCCGTTTCGCCAAGAGCGAGTTGAAAGAAATCGCCTCTCTCTCTCTAATTGATTATCATTTTTGTTCTTCGATGCCAATGCGCGCGCGTGCCCTTGCGTTCGATCCGCGACGGGGGATCGCGACGCGGAAGGGTCGAAAGGGAAGGGCGTTTGGGAAGAGCGGCGAAAGAGCGGAGGCACAGACAGGCGGATAGGTAGAGAGATAAATGGGGGGGGGGGGCGAGCCCGCAAGAGTAGAATCCGAAGAGAAGAAAAAGGAGCGACGGTACAATTGGGGGTCTCCTGCCTCCACCGGGAGATGCAGGAGTCTCGCACACGTGGCAAACGTGGATCGTAAAAAAGCCAGAAACGCGGCACCGGGAGGACGCGTCGACTCGTCGCCGCGTCGCGAGTCGAGATTAGCCCCCCGGGATGTGTTTCGCGCGGGGGGTTTAGGGGGAGGGGGTATCGTCACGGCGAAACATCCTTGGGGGTCGCGCACTCGCGTACGAGGGGGTTGATTCGCGTCGCGCGGAGCGACGGTGCTCGACGGTACTGGGGGGGGGGGGGGCCGGTGGGCGGGCGAAAGGATGGGCCCCTTCGGGGCCGACGAGAAGAAACGGGGGGGGCTGGAAGGGGCGGGAGAGAAGGTCTGTGGTACCGGAGCGGCGCGATCGCCAGCGTCCGCGCACCGTATTTCCGCGAGAGACGCAAGCCGAGCGTATGAGTTCCTCTTCCGCCCGCGAGCTTTCCTCCGCTCGTCTTCTTCGTCGTTAATCGAAAGTGATGATCGTCATCATCGTCATCATCATCATAATCATCATCGTCGTCGTCATCGTCATCGTCATTGTCATCATCGTCCTTTCGCGCCTGCGTTCCCTTCGATCCCTACTACTTGGCGATTACACGTACCGTTCTCCAAAGCGGACGTCGCCGCGACGATAGGGGCGTCGCGGGGGCGGGTAGGCGGGTACTGCTGTAAAACGGTGTAAAAAATCCAAACGGCGGATATAGAGATTCGCAAGATTGAGCTAACGTGATACAAGATGGTGTAGACAAGAGGTCGCGCTGCCCGATCCGCTCCGGCGTCGCCCCGCGATCCGCCGTCGATCGCTGTCGCGCGAGCGGTCGAACGACGGGGAAGGGAGGTGAAGCGATCGTGACGTTACACCCTCGTGAGTCTCGGTGTGGGGGAAGTCGGCTCGGAGAGGACGTCGCGACGCTTCGCTTCCTCCTCGTCGCTCCTCTTGGTCTCTTCTCTTCCTTCTTCCGTGTCGCGGCGCTCACGCGCCTCCTCCCGTCGATCCGGACGGCACGACAAGATCCGATCATCGAAGAGAGCCGCTCAATTCCGGCGTCTCTGACGAGTCTCATCGCAGTCGCAGTCTCCTCTTTAACTAGCGACGTGTCTCTCTTTCTCTCTCTCTCTCTCTCTTTCTCTCTCCCAACGGTCGTGGCTCGTTTAAAGTCGATTTAAAGGCAACTCGTTGGAGGAATGTTATTTATACAACTATAAGGCTGTCGATGGAGAGCACACGCGAGGTGCCCGCCCGGCCACTACTCCGCGCGAGCAGTGCGAGCGGCTAACGGTGAGTAATGTGATCGTCGTCGACGATGCTGCTGCTGCTGCTGCTACTGCTGCTCCTGCTGGCCCTGCTGCGGCTGCTGCGGAGGAGCGATTTGCGGCGCACGGACGGCGGCGGTGGCGGCGATAGCGACGATGGTAGCTGCGGCGGCGGCGGCGGCGACGACGACGATGGCGATCAGACGTCCGCGGTTCTCGAAGTGACGCTCGGCGATCGGCTGTGTATGACGACGCGGTGACCGTTCTTCGTGACGTAGCCGTCGCTCTCGACGAGCACCTTGGTCTGCCGGGCGCACAGGTCGGTGTCCGGGTCGTCGCTCTCCTCGCTCGGTCCGCCGAGACGCTGCTGCTTGTGCTTACGCCAAGCGTTCTGTATGAGACGGGCGCAGTACTCCTCGCGTTGCCGCCACAGGGTGGATGAGACCGGCTCGTAATCGGCCTCGTCGGGCCGGGCCTGGACCTCGCCCAGCTCGGCCGACTCTTCGATCGGATTGCCCTTCCGTGCGAAGAAGTCCTTGGTGAGGGCATCGAGGATATCCACGCAAAACATAAGGTCTCCCTTACATATGGGGATATCCATCGACACGATCTTATACTTGTTCGGCTTGTGTATCTGCAACGGGGGCTCCAGTACGTCCAAAAAGTCTGACAGTTGGTCGTATCTGATGTATTGCGTGCCGTCCGGATCGAACTGCTGCCAAATCTCGTAGTACATGTCGTAGTCGTCGTCCGTCAGGCCCTCCTGCACGTCCTCGGTGGCCTGCGAGTAGTTCTCGAGGATCACGGCGATGTACATGTTGATGACGATCAGGAAGCTGATGACGAGGTACGAGAGCAGGTAAGCGATCCCGATCGTCGAGGACCCGCAGTTGCCCGGGTAGCCGATCTCGTTGTTCGGCTCCTGGCAGTCTTCCTCGTTTATTATGCCGTCGAGAACACTGTCCCAACCGGCCGAGGTTGACATCTGTCGATACGTCATTATTATTTATACAATTCTCGGTAATACAGCAACTAGAGAGACTAAGCCTTGCCTTCCATTTTTATCACTAAGATATTACTAAAGGAAAATGCATTTTCTGTCGTGTCAAGAGAGTAAATTTAGAAAATTTCCATCCATTTCAAATCAAGCTCACCTGAAACAGCAGTATCATTGACTGCCCGAATGTCTTGAAATTGTACACGTCGTCCAGTCCGCTCTTGTCTTTGACGTGCATGAAGAAAGACATCCCGAATATCGCGAAGATAAACATCACCAAAAACAGCAATAGGCAAATGTTGAAGAGGGCTGGCAACGACATCGCCAGGGCGAAGAGAAGGGTTCGGATACCCTTGGCACCTTTCACGAGTCGAAGCACACGGCCGACTTTTGCCACTCTCACTACACGAAGCAAAGTCGGCGACACGAAATATTTCTCGATAATGTCGCTGAGCACCAGACCTGTCGGGATGAAAATTCACATTTCAGCAAACTCGGGATCCTTCAGATTACAGATTAACATCGAGGACAAAAGCGGGGGTGCGGCGATATCACTTGTGACGCACAAATGATGTACAGAATTCATTCATAATTCATGAAATTGTCGTGCATCGTCGGACGAACGGTGGGATCATGCGTCTGGATCATCTAATTGCGTAGCTATTGTTAGTTAACGTGACTAGTAAAGTGGAGGGTGCGAGTCAGAAAGATACAGGGTTTCTCAAGTATACGTTTCTATGAAAGTTGCTCGCATTTTTCTTGCAGGCTGTTCATGTCATACGGAAAATAATGTCTAAAAGTCGCATCCTTCTTCCCGATGAAAGGCAAATAAATCCCCGCGAGACACAAACGTTCGTATTTGACACTCTGTTTTCCGCTCCAAGAAAATATTTGCGTTATAGATCGTGTCCTCGGATCATTGAAAAGACTCATGCGCGTCCTAAGGACTCGGATATGCTAGATTCTTTCGGTTTGGAAGTGTCACAAAATCATAGAAAGCGTACATGGAAATCAATTCAAGTATATGGAAGCTCTGTCTATCGTATAATCTAATTGAAATGATGCGGTGCCTTATGAGAGATGAATTTGAATAAGTTAAAAGTTCCTCACTACTGTCATACAAAAGTAGAGATATTCTACAAATCGATCTATGTGTTCTGGTAAAAAGCGAAAACCTAAAATCTATTTTATACAGACCCGATCTTACCCGACATTTCGATTAATGATCGTTGCGACATCGATTAATGTGCCGAACGGCTCGTGCAAAGCGTCACGTCGCGATCATTACTTATTCCGACTCGATGCTTAACAATCGTTAATTCTGAACAACTGCTCTCGACGCGAAATTCTCATTCCAAGATACGACACGAAGTGACGCCGAGCACGACGGTTCGACTCTGGACACCAAACGACATTTTGGTAGGGCACGAGTAGGGTTGTGAGGGGAGAGGATTGGCACGGTGGGAAGTAAGATTCAACATCAATGTAAGGCTACGTAACGTAATGATATCCATCAGTCGTTGAGACACGAGCGAAACGTTAGGCCTGTTCGCTTGATCGTGAAAGAGATCAAAGAGAGAATCTGCGTGCATTATGAAAAAAAGTATAGCTGAGAGAAACGTGACAGCGTGGCATGCCGATCTCTCCTCGCTCGTGATACAGGATGCTAAGTCTAAGAGTATACTACGAGAGGCGAAGACGATGTTCATTCTCGTGGAACGAGCAGCGAGAAAGGGAAGCTAACAGGCTCGCGACATTATTCATATTTCGCTTTCGTTTCGCTCGGGTCATACGACTGGAGCAACCATTACGTTACATTACCTAATATTGACAATATAACAACAACAAAATCAAAGAGATTCCATGGCTCCTTGAAATAGTGGTAGCGAAGAGCGAAGATCTTCATGAGACACTCGCTGGTGAATATCACAATGAATATCATGTTGAGATAGTCCAGAACGTTGCTGAACGTTTTGCTCTGCTGATAATGGTCCATTGTCATCGTGAGCATGTTGAACCCGATGAACAGCATGATTACCATATCGAACTTTTTGTCCGTCACTATTTCAAACACTATCGCCTGTGGCCGCCACTGTGAACAGTCGAGAAAGAACATTATGCCGATTTGTAACATTTCTCTCACGCGACATTAAGAAAAATCGTTCCTATTATTTTACTAAGGCCCGGTTTCACCAAACGTTGCTGAACTTTGATCTTAATTTCATTCGTGTTTGTCTCGTTCTAGAGTAACAGTTGGAAAGGGACAAAGAACGAATTAAGCTAAGCTTAAAGTTAAGCGGCCTAAGTATGTTATATACATCCAAGTCGATTGATAATCTTTTTCAAATTAATTAATAATATCGCGCGTAAAGTTCATACTATAAGTCTATGATTTTTGTACACCACAAGTAACTCGCTTACATTTCTCTTTTAATTTATTATAGAGAACGGAGTCACTTTATTGACAAATTATATTTACTGTAACACAATGTTGTTACATTTTTACAGAAAATATGATTTCACGAATATAAAGTAATAACGGATGCAACAGCCAAGACAGGATGTTAGCGTCTAAATGATTTTTAATTTTTTACATTTATTGCTTTTATTATTAATTTATTATTACATCTATCTCATCCAACATGTTTCGGTGGTCGAATTACCGTGACGTGCCGCATTCACAATAAATGTAAAAACTTAAAAATTCTTTAGGCACTAACGTCCTGCCTTGGCTCTTATATCCTTTATGTTTGCGATTTCACGTCAGAGTCTTATGAATTTTATTTAAGTTTGGCTAGGCAGCAATTAAAATTTGAAATAGCCAATCGTAATCGTCTATGCAATCGCAATCGCGAGTCACTAGTGTGATACGAGCATAATGCGTGTCGCAGAGTCGTAGTCGTAAGAATAGTCGACTGCGATTGGTCAATTTCGTCAGACACATAAGAATTGACCAATCGTAGTCGACTATTCTTACGACTACGACTTTACGATGTCTATGTAGACGAGGCTTCAGGCCTTGCATTCACGCCTTCATCGACGCTCTACAACTCAAACGATATCTGTATTTCCATCGCAAGGAGGTAACCGCGAAGTGAGACGATTCGTCACTTTTCGTGCAACCGTAAACTGTAACGCGTCGCCTTTCAGAATCGGCAACTTCCCAGCGAACACCAGAGACGAGCTCACGAGACGCAGAGCGCGAGACGCGCCCGTTGAAACTGACGCGATACGCAAAGAACAAAATACTCGCGGGGCAAGAAAAAACATCGGCCCCGTAACGGTGGGTTAGAGGATTTCGTCTCGCGGCGTCAAAAAACACGTTGGCCTTCGGCTCTGTTTACGTACGGGGTACGTAGCGTCGCGCCGCCCCGCGCCGCGCCGTACGTACACAAGGTCGCGCCGTACGCGCGACCGGTAGTCGCGTCATTCGCGTGCCGACGCTCGGGCGGGTTGGTAGTGCGCGTCGCGTCGCTTCTCGAAACACGGCCACGGTAGGTACGGCGCCAGAGTGCGATCGTTCTCGGCGAATCCCTGTGGAACGTCGACCGCGCGATCATTCAACTCCCGCAGCTAACCAGCCGACGGCTCCGTTTCCAAGCGAACGTTTGGTTGGAGCGAGGATCGGACGCGGGAGCTGACTGATCGCGCCGCGATTTTCTGCGTGCATTCCGCTCTACGAGTTCGCACCCCGATGCCGCGTCTAATGTTCGTCGACGACGCGTCGCGTAAGCTCGTCGGTAAGTTCGTTACAATCTGCGAGATTCGCTCGCTCGGAAGCGTCGCTCGCACTCCGCGGGTATTCGGCTTTGATATCGCGTAGCTGAGCGACGCTTGGGGGGGGGGGGCAATTCTGGAAGGAAGCGATCGTCATCGTCGGCTGCGTTCGGCTGGGAAAATCTGCCTCGCAACTTTGCCGTACGATTCGAGAATCCGATTGACGCGGCGCTCTTAGTCCCGAGTGAATTCAAGAGCACACGTCCATCGGATTCACGAATTTTACAACAGTTTGGGGGGGGGGGGAGGAAACAGCTTTTTCCGTCGAACGTAGCCGTTCGAGGGAGCGAAAAGTGCAGGAAGGTGGAGCGGCGGCTGCACCGCCGCGGCCGCTGGCGCCTGAAGTTGGCCGCGCGAGCTTCGAATTCGCGTCGCCGCTGGACGGTTGGAGACCGACCCGCCATGTTAATTCGCGAGTCGTGTCGGCGGTCATTACGCGCCGTTGCTCTCCGGAATGTGACAAATCGCGCGCTCGATCAGCGTCGGCGGTGCCGCGTAGTGAGTTTCGTCGCGATCGCGCGCGTAGTGAAACTTCGGCGAATGCGCGTGTGTGAACCTGTGCGCGCGGAAGGAGCAACGACGGAGGAAGCTGAGAGGAGGACACGGCCTGGGGGGGGGGGGGGGGGGCGTCGGGCAACAACGCGGCACCTGAGAGGTGAGTAACGCAATTACATTTAGGCTTAGTTTCACGGCGCTTAACCTTAATCTTCCCAGCGAGAAACGAATGGGTGTCGATTGACGTCAATTCGACATCGTTTCGACGCCGATCGACGAATCGTTTCTCCCTAGGTTAGTTCGACTCGCGTTCGTCTCTTTCTGAAGCAACAGTCGGAAAGAGACGAGGAACGAATTAAGCTACGCTTAAAGTTGAAGCCGCTCGAACGGCGCACTTTGCCTTTTGCGTGTACCGTGTCTCGCGATGCCATAGAAAATATCTTTTCTTTGTTTCAAGAGGCGTTTACTTTTCGATACGTAGATACGGAAATGTTCGACGTGTTTGACGTACGGTTAAATTATTGATTGATTGAGGAACCGCGGAGTCGATTTCTTTTTAGCGAATCGTCGACAAAAGTTTTTTTCTAACAAAATTTTCCGCCGATTAACGATTCCCGTTAAATATTTCGCCGACGAACGAATTTAATTCGCTGAATCATTATTTTTTTCTTAAATATCAATTGTCTCGAAAGTTTTATAATATGGATACACTTGCGTTTTACAGATCAACTTCTGCGCTACGAGTTCAGGTGCTGTGCCATCGGTCGGTGAGTGATCTTTAATTAATCTCGCGGCAATGAATTTATGAAAAATTTCATAAGATTTGTACATGAAACTGCCTGAAAATAGTGGAAGACGAGGGGGAAACCGCTGACCGAAATTTTGTTGAAAACTCCAATGCCCAGCGGGCATTACTTTATCTTATTATCTCATTTTGTCTTATTTTATCAATGCCCCGGCAAGGCCGAAAAAATGCCTAGTAATGCCCAGTAATGCCGCGAATCTGTACATACGCCACTACGCCCTCAGCGGTTTCCCCCTCGGCCGAAGAAGTAAGAATCTTTTCTCAATCTTTTCTTTCTCGTAATAAATTCATATCTTCACATACTGGTAGCGATATATCGACAACGAATTTTAATAATGCTACTTATTTACTATCGCATCTTTAACAGAAATTAAACATTGGAATTAATTGAGATATAAATAAATTTAATATTTCATAGATTCATTGCCTCGCAATGGATGGGCTAGGATAAATTAATGTAAATATTTAACCCTGAACTATGCGCGCGTACGGAACCCGCAAAGCCGATTTTACTATCTCGGCAGCGCTGATCGGTAACTTACTGGCACATTTTGTGCATTACGAACGAATACTGGTTACAAAGCGCACGAATCGTCATGTTTATGGAACACGCGGGTATAATTGCAGACGGATTTAAGACAGCAGAAGTGCATCAGTTAAGAAATAATAAAGAACAATAGAATGATCCAAATAAAAATATGTTACTCTCGACATTTCAGTAAAGTAAAATCTAACATTTTCTTCCGACGCTTTTGACTGAATATTTTTGCACAGATGTGCCTTTAAGGAAATATATTTTGGAATATCATAATGAAACGTTCTTTACCTAAATGTTTCATATTGCAATCGATTCAATGTGCGAGTATATTATTTTGACTAGTAGTAAAAGTTAATGGGAAAAGAAGAGGATGAAAATGAAAGTGTATCAATACAGCTTTTACTTGAATTTGCGGTTTCACCGACGTCGCTTAACTTCAAGCTTAGTTTTATTCGTTCTTTGTCTCTTTCCAACTGTTACTTTAGAAAGAGACAAACATGAATTAAACTGAGATCACAGTTAAGCGACATTTGGTGAAACCTGGGACATTCGTTTGTTTATTACACGCATTTGAAATAAAAATAAATTGGTATTTAAGTAGAACGTGAGAAAACTGTTAATAGATGTGCTCTTCACTTCCTTTTCTTTTCCCAAACTTCTTTTTAATTCGAATCGAAAGTACAAATTTGAGAAGCGAGAACTCTCTCTCTCTGATCTCCTTCTCCTTCGTTCTCTCAGGGTTAAATATTATTATATGGAATGCTTAGAAATTCTTTCAACGTGCACGTGTCATTTTAAATAGAAGCCCGACACGAAACATTTAATGTTTGAGTATATCTTGATGAAAAATACGCCGTAATGATTATCTACATTTACTTTTCTAACGTACCAATGTTACCTCCACTTTTCATAGCCCATTCATCTTTATTGACAATTTGTATCACTGTGCCGCGGCGCACGCGCACATGTCGAAAATTTATCGTAAAAGATATGAGAGACTCGGCATAAGAGAGAAAATTTTGTCCCCCCGTTTTGCGCAATATATCCTTTTATGTGTGCAACTTACCCTCGGTCGAGGAATGGCCTTTAGAGGCTTCTTATTGCCCATTTTTTTCATGGCGTTGTAATATTTCTTCTGATCCTCCGTCATGAACATCTCGAGTGACCCGCCGGCTTTCTTCTTCTGCTCGTTAAAGTTGTCGATGATAACTCCGATAAACAGGTTGAGGGTAAAAAACGATCCAAATATAATGAAAAATACGAAGTAGAGATACATGTAAATGTTCGTCTCGCGGATCGGTTGTTTATTGATCTGCAAAACGATCGAACGGCGCCGTTTACGATACGTGCATCGGTAAAAAGTGTAACAGTAATCGCACCGGTCATACTCGCCTCTCTAGAGTCGATCGCGTCGTTCATGATTTGGATCCATCCTTTGAAAGTTGCCACTTGGAATAGGCACAGATACGCTTTCCCCACGTGGTCGAAGTTCATCGGCGAATTTTCCCACGTGTAGTTCTCGGTGTTGCAGGCGTTACGGTCCGGTATTATCTCGTAGCTGAGCGTCGTCTTGTTCGCGTCGACGCACTGCGGCGGAAATTAAATTGCATCACGTTTCTCGCCTCTTCCCAACAATACTTTACGAAAGAGCAAGGCACGCGGATGAATCGCGCGAATTATTTATCAAGCGACAGGCGCTACTTTTCTGAAAGTCGACTATCGATTTCGGTTCGCGCGTATTAAAAATCTATATTTACCTTATAATATTTGCCAGCGAACAGCTGCACCCCCATGATAGCGAATATAAGCCAGAAAATAAGGCATACCAGCAATACGTTGAAGATGGATGGAATGGCTTGGACCAAGGCATTAACGACTACCTATGAGAGACGAAATTTTATTAGACGCGACATCATACGCGTAACATATCGCTAAGAATTTCTGCATCTATGCGTCTTTATATGCGATTGTGTCACGCGCCATGTGCTCGTGTTATGACTAAGAACGCGAGAAATTTATTTGTCCCATAAAAATTATTCGACACAACTGTTTTTTTTTTCAAGTAAAGAAAAGTAACGCGTGTAAACTAAAGAGATTTTCCAAGATCCACGATTGCGATTTTTTTAACAAAAATTGGGAAATAAAATATTACTCCGTTAATACTTAAACGAATAGCGCGACTTGTTTTTTTTACTAGAAACCGATTAAGATTTTTCGCAAGGTGAAGCACTCGCAAAATATTTTTAGCTAACAATTGCAAACGGAATAACAAAGATTTGATCGCGAGGCAATATTTGTGTGTACGTCGCGTTCCTCTGTGCAGTAGCTGAATTCAGTGCGTAATACTTTACAAGCGCTTTTGAGCAAGTAGTCCTGATCGCTCGAGTTAAAACATAAACGTGTGATTATTAAAAGCGAAGGTCTACAAATAAATGAAAACTTGAGCGTGGAGGAATATTTTCTAGTACTCGATTTACATAGACGCCAAAAGATTCCTTATCACATTGAAAACATTTATTGCCAAATGATTGTCCCTTTAACAATGCACGGATCGTTGTATGTACAAGCGGTAGTTCAAACGTAACGTTTCGTTGGTGTGTATGCAATTTGGGTGGGAAGTTAATACAGCTAGCTATAATCGATTAAATGACCTCGCTCGATCGTGGATCGGTGATGATACGCGCATCGTGTAAATTGATATATCCACAAATTTCATACTCGGGTGTATACTAAAGAAAGTAGCCATGGGCAACATGTAAAGCAAGCGCAAGTTGCAGCACGAATGAACGAAAAGCTGACGAAAGCAAGCAAGCATTCGGTCGTCACGTCTACTAAGCAGTCCAGTTGCAAATACTACGTCTAAGCAGTTTATATACAGAATATCCCACAAAAAAAAGTATGTATACGAGTTGCGCGGGCTCTTATTTTGGGCTACACTTGGTCGGGTGTTTCCCTGCCCTGATAGATTAACATCGGATGTTGAACCAAGCAGCTCTTTAAACATCGAACATTAATAAGCAAGCCAAATTATGCAGCTCATGTATTATTCGGTAAAAAGACCTTCTCTCGTTAATTTCGAGCAGCAATTACTGCGATATTTAATGACGACAAGACGTGGACGATTCATAGCCGCTAAATGTATCTCGGATAAAGAATTTCTGTGAGAAATGTAGCCCCCCCTTTTTCCCCCCTCGAAAGAATTTAGCGCCCTTTCTCCTCCCTCTCAGGACATTCGGTATATAATGTTTGAAAAAGAAGAGGAGCAACTTAGAATTCTAGATAACTTACGCGATCCGCGTGATTAATATGTTTCCCAGAATTACTCGCGGTGCGCGAATTACTTGTGAATTATTACCTATGAAAGCTTCGCCTCTTTCCATTTACGCGCGAGTATTACGCACGAGTCCTGGGAAGCATATAAATCCTGTAAATTGAGAAAACAATCGCATCCTGCTACCTTCGTGGTCTCGTGCAAAAGCAAAAACGTAAGAAATAAAATACTGAGCGCTCCGAGGAGCGGTTTGCAGCGAGCTACTGTAAAAGAGAAGAAGTGTCAGGGCGTGGGCATGACAGTAATTACTACAACCCAGTGTCTCAGCGACCTTGTGTTGCGAGTATGTGATATAAGTATGAAGGAGTATTTGAGGAGATTCGTTTTCGTCGCGATTGTTGTCAAGTCGCGAGCCGTCGCTCACGCGTTACGAGAGAGACGAGTAAGGTATCCCTTCGTGTATTCACATCGCACATTCGACTGCCAATGTGTCACTGTTCGAAATAACATTTACCTATTGTGAGATAGGCCGGTATGAGATAGTGAGTTTTCAACATTCGACGAGTAACAATTTTTCCACCACAGATTTCGCTGCAAGGGCGATCATGCCTGTTAATTTAGCAGAAACCTTGCTGTCTCATATCAAGAGCATATTAGTAACGTATCTCATAATAGGGGACGCTTCTCTATTTATTATTGGGTAAATGTATTCCAAAATGAAATGCGATATGAATAAGAGATTCATGCGGCCAGAGTATCTTTGTGTGTAAGTCGAGTGTGTGTGCGTGTGTGTGGGTCGAGCTTCTAAAACGTAACCGTGTAAGGTTATCACACGCGCTATTGTCAGGCTCGTGATTGTACAAAGTCAGATATACGCGACGCTCCGTTTCGATCCTCGCGCTCAAGTGCACTTTTCTATTGAATATTTTACGTGTAGGCATTTTCCTCGCGAAGATAAGACGGGGCCACGACTCGCGTATCGGTGACAATTGTACGGATGAAACAAGCGCGTGTTTCTATGTGAAATAAGTGCGTGTCTATTTCTTCTCAATTAGTGTAGTGTTGCTCGATTATGGTATATACGAATTATCTACGCGCTGCTTCGCGCATTCGCATTTCTAAGCTCTGCCGTGCATTCGCGACTGCCTCTATTTTAGCATGTTCCCGTGCAACAGGAAGAGACGTAATATTTGAGTCGCCGTCGACTCCAGACTACCGATCTTGTTCCTCAAGAGTCAGTATCGTCAAATATCAGACTTATACCTTTAAAGTATAACAATTTTGTGCGAAATTATTTTTCGCATAAGAATTTACGCTGCCCGAAGATAATCTTTCGATAGATAGAAATGCGTAGAGATTGAGTCTTTTTAATCTTAACGGGCAAATATTTGCAAAATATGCAATTTCAGAAAAAACTTTTGAAGTAAAAGTTGTACGGTCTAGAGGGGGACGTAAGGTGCTGTCATTAATTTAACTTCGAATAGTTGCTTGAATGTCACATAAGATCACCTTTTATTTTTTAAATCGAACCCCCTATTGTTTATTATACCATCTTGTTCTATTAATTAATCCGAACAACTTTTGTCTAAAACATTTTGTGATTTGCCTAACACTTTTTGAGATATTCAAGAGAAAATTGATAACTTTTCTTAACATTTAGCTTATGATATCTCGATAACTTTCGGAGGGAAAAGTAGTACTGGACTTTTTACTTGTCTTGATTTTTTCTGATCTACATTTAAATAAGTGACAGTGATACAGGCTCTTGATAAACGTGGTCGGTCGAATTTCGTGGAAGAAAAGGGAAACGGATGATGATTTTCGAGTCCATATAATCTGAGAATTATTGTTCCTAGTGCGAGAAATTACACGGGGGGAAGAAAGATGACAATATAATTGAATAATAATTTATAAATGATTGTAGAGACGAAGATCACAATTTGTAATAGCAACAGTTTGATGAACTTAGGTAGCACATCATGAGGAAAAAAGTTACATCGATTTGTTTAACGAACGTTTCTCAATACCTTTTAAGGATATATATAATGCCATACGCTCTTCCTTAATTCGAAAACGAAACGTCACGCGTGTCTAAATTTTATTTTTAAATTGTCCAAAAATTTGAAATCAAATGATATTATTTTAAAAGTTGCGCGCTAATTTCAAATAAAATCACGATTTAATGTTAACTCTCTAATTGTTCTCTCCATATCTAAGAAAAAAAGCACTTTCTTTCCATGATATTTGATAACGTTTCTATGCTGCAGTAGTTGCGGTATATTTTATATTTTAAATAAATTGAACTCAGGTAAAATAAAATTCATTTACGACGATCGTAAACAGATACTCGTATAAAAAAACCCCCCGTTCTTCCTGACATCCCCCTCGATATAAAACACCGTTGGCGAGGATTATAAGATTAAGAAACGCTGTCATACTCCCCGGTATTGAAGGGATTAAACATGGGGGATCGATTCTGCCGTCTTCTCCACGGCAGACGTAGAGCAAGCGACAAGGTCTGCTGAGACGGTGGGCTACATACCCGCATCCCCTGCATTCTAGACATCGCCCTGAGCGGCCTTAGGGCCCTTAGGGTCCGCATTGTTTTGAAGGCTTGAATCCCGCCAGCGCCACAGAGCGACGCTACGAAGTTAATGAGCGATACCTGCGAGCGAGAAACGAGAGCGAATCACAGCGAAAGGTAGACAGACGTGTGAGGGGATTAGACTTGATCAGTTCCGACGATTCACGGACGTTGGAATAAGGCCGGGGTGAGGGGGTGGGGAGGGAAGAAAGAGGGGGCGGGAGGGAAGTCAAAGACAGACGAGATCGACGTGTTACTGCGTTCCTTCGACTCCCTCGTCGGATCAAGACATTTGGATATCTGTACAGAGACGAAATTCGAGGGGCTGTCGATCTGTGGAGAGCCTCGACATTTCTCTAGCTATAGATATTTATATGTATATACTCATATGTACATTATTGTATTACTCTTCTGTGAGTACCGTCACCTCCGAGGGTCCGTGCAAAAAGAGGGAAGCGTATCGGTTGCTCAACAAGGAGCCAGTCTTCTCTTGCGCCTTTACATCTCATTTCTCCGGTGTTGGTGCGTTTGATATCGACAAAGAATTATTTTAGATAAGGCAATAGAATGATATTTGGATAACAATACGGTGTGTTCGGCACCGATAATCAAATTTGACGTTTAAATTATTAAATATGTCCGCAAGAAATGTGAAAAGTAATTCTGGAAAATAACGCGTCGCATGGATTAACGGTTTGCCGCGTGTGCAAAGTGGCTTGTTACGCGAACCGCGGGAAAGATTTCGGTGACGGTACTCGCAGAGCAGAGGACACATTACATTAATACGACAATTATATAAAGGGAGATAGAGGCAATAGATTCCAGGTACGGCACATACAGCAATTAACAATAATCAGGAGTTATACATGACTCTGTGTGTATGTGCATATATATATATTTACATGTGTACGTGGAAAGATACATATGTATCTATATATAGACACACACACACACACATACGCACGTACACACGCACGCACGCGCAAATCAGAAACAGAGATAGATAGATCGAACGACAAACAGCTCGGTAGGGATTATCGAGTTATACGAGCAAGTTACTATCGGCTGCATCCTGAAACAGACGAAAAGTTTTTTTTTTGTCACACCTGCGATCGCGACGCATCGCACGAGCTCTTTAACTCTCACTTTAATTTACGCGCGAAATCTCCAAGAGATATCAGAATCATGTCAATTAAAGACGAGGAAATGAGATTTGCTCGCGTCTCAGTTACTCACTCGACGAGGGGGAGAAATATACGCTCGTGGAACGTCGTGACGCTCTCTGAGAGAGATCTCGATGAACATATTACATATTTTGCGCGTGTAGACGCACGTAAAATCACACGCGCGCACATCCACACACACACATACGAGGAAATTTTTACACTACACAAAAAGCATATTCATATAATATATATATATATGTATATATGTATATCATGTATAGAAATTCGGTACTTTGCACAACGATCATTGGTATCAAGAGACTGTTAAAAAAAAGGCGTACATAGGCGACGTTAGCTAGTAATATACGACAATGACTCCAGGTATCAGTGCAGACACCAAGTAGAGACGCCAGTGTATCTCTGCACATCGGTATAAGCACACCATAGGTACACCATAATACACCGTAATACAAGCTACCCTCGCCGTAGCCGTTGTTCACGCTCAGCGCCCCCTTTAAGATTTCCATTCTTTTTTTCCGCCTCGTTCCCATTTACCACAACGGATATTTCAAAAGCCGAAGCCTCGTACCGCGTCCAACGGATCGATATCGTATACTATCTAAATCGCTCAATCAACAGTCGATCGGAGCCGAGCCGCAATGGATCCAGCTCGTTTTAAGGAATCTCTGACTTTTGGCTCTGACCCCGCGCAAGCAACGTTAATAAACGGAATCACTTGTTCTCCAGTTGCTTTCGTCCATTTACTTTTTAGCAGACTGGAGGGAGGGAATGATTTTCTTTTTTGTAAGACGGAACTTTTTACAAAATTACAAAAATGTAAACAAATATGTTTGACGAGAGCCGATGTCCGTGGAAGAAAGTTAATACGCGTGTATGCATAAATTAACAAAAATACCGGGCACAAGTAATTTTCTTTATCGACGTTGCCGTTGGCACGAGTCAACGCTCAAATCTTGGATTCTGTAAAACGACCTGCGTCCCGATTCGTTCCCGATCGCGACATTGTCACTACTTTGAGAGGAAGAAAGAGAGACAGAGAGAGAAAGGAACAATCCATGCATATAAACCGGCAGTCCCTCGTCAATCGGAGGCCCGCGCGGCGGACAAATTAAACGTGCTTTGATCATGATAACGTGATCGATCCGTTAGCTCCGTACGATCCATCAAACGTCGTTGCGATAACAGGCCGAATCACAGGCTTTCTTTGCATAAATTGTTCGCTTAAGTCCTCGCCGGCCGATGACTTACTCTCATGCCCTCCCACCGTGAGACTGCTCGTAAAGGCCTCAAGGCCCTCAGTGTTCTCATGGAACGGAAGGCTGGGATGTCAGCTGCGCCGGCCCAGGTAGCGGCCAAGTTGATCAGTGATAGCTAGTTTCATCAAATATTTATCAGACGGGACATAATATGCGTCAGTTCTTAACAATAATACTTAAATGGCGATCGATTAAGAGAAATCCACCGAAAGCTTCGACGCTCCGCTCCCACATTGCTTCGCACGTCGTTGCATTAGTTGTTCAAGGGTTGAAAGGGGAGAAAGTAAAAGAAAGCGGGGAGAGACAAGATGTAAGAACGAGAGAGATCTTGTCGTCGCGCGCGTGGAGCGGCGGGAAAAAGATCATCCGTGCATCGGCTCTGGCTTTATTTAGAGACTGCTCGATTATTTGTCATCGTCAAATATATTGAATCGTTGTCCATAAACATTTCAATTCCCGTTATCGAAACACGGATAGATACTTTTCTGCAATCTCGTGTCGTAAATGGCACTTGGACTTATTTTCAAGATCGGTCCGACTACGCCGATCAAACTGTTACCGATTCTTCAAAGTGACGCAAATTGCCAAATGACGCGAAAGCAACACGGATAGCTGATCCGCGTGCAAAGTCATTCGAGAACGAAAAGATCCCCTCGTGAATTACTTGCCGAGTGTGTGCAATCGAGCTTTCGTTACATCGAGAATTTTATTTTACGTTCCACTCTTCACTGAAATGTCCGACGGAATCGTCGTCTTTCGATAATCAGGTGTCGCTCAATTGCACACGTTGCGCAAAATCAAACATCTTTGAGAATCGGGTTGAAATATTGGAGAGATAGAAAGAGACACGTGACTCACCATGACGATGATAAAATCGAGCCAGCACCAGGCGTTCGTGAAGTACTTCTTAAATCCTAGAGCCAGCCACTTGATCAACATCTCGAGGAAGAAGATGACAGTGAATATTTTGTCCATGTAATACAATACGTCCTGCAGAATAGGTCGTTGTTGAAGATGAACGTCCTCCAAAGCCTGCAAGCCGTCCGGTTTCGCTCAGCCGATATCGCCTAGATATATTATTTCGAATAGATGTAAAAAATTAAGTGACAGTATTACCAAGGCCAAGCTACTTAGAAGGATCATGGTGATGACGGCAGTCTCGAAATATTTGTTCTCGATCAGCCGGAAGGTCTGGAATCTCAGATTCGCCCAGCCCTGCCAAAACGGGGCGTCGTCGTCGCCGGCCAGAAATGGGAACTTTTTGTAGCAATTTTCTGGGCAACAATCGGCCGGGTAGTTGGACTGAAGAGGATCCTCATCCGCGATTATTATCTCGCCGTCTCCCAGTTCTTCCCCTTCTTCGCCCTCGTCTTCTAGATCTGGATACAAGTAGTTTCACTTATTCACCATTAACTTGAAACGTTTCATAAATAAAAACCGTCTATTCCGCGTTCGCCGTTTGCCGATCTCGTCTTCCGAATTTACGAATGATTCTGCAAGGTCAGACAAACCGCGAGTCTTACCTTCCTCCTGTTCCAAATCTTCCTTGCTCGCGTCTTTCTTCTCTTCGCCGTTTAACGAGTCCATACTGCCCTTGTGACTCTCGTCCTTAAATGCGCGGTTTTTGTGACTGCCGTACGACTTGTTGCTGTTGAAAGGATATTCGAGTAAGGTACGGCTCTTAACAACATTGCCTGAGATACGTGAGCGTTTAATGAAACACCTAACCGACCTGATAGTGTCGTCCTCGTTCTGATTAATGTAATCGTTGTCCAATCTATAATCGTGGTGGTTTATTGAATTCGCGATAACCTTCGTATTGTTCATGCACAGCTTGCCTCGCTTCAGTTTGTTCTTCAGGTCTCCTTCGGGAGGGAAATCAAATTCGACATATTAATTTTACTATGCAGTACCGTTTTTATCTTTTTGAAATTTAATAGCCGGCAAATACATATCTCTAAATCTTCAATGAAAACAGTTGCATAATGGTCTTTTATCTTTCGATTAATTCTCGTAAAGTTACAGTCTTCTGCAACAGCTTCTCAAAAGTATTTCAAATGAATAACGTACGTTGAACATGATTTCATGTATCGATAAGTAACCCGACACATTATGCAATTTCTGTCAGCCAAAGACGCCACAATACGGATTATCATGATTATAGTTATGGAAGAGTTGTACTTCGTTTCCGACACGCTTACCATGAATGGTAAATTCCATCCCGTCGCCAATGGCAACCTCAAGCTGATTAAGCTCTTTGGCGCTCTTCTTGTCTCTGTATGCGTCCAATTCTCCATCTGCAAGATCTAGGTCCCCATCGCGATCAATCCCATCTGCACAGTCACACAAAATCTCTAACCCGCCCTTATTAGGTAATTCGTATCGGAAAACAAATCGGAACGCGCTGAAAAATTATGCGCAATGCTGTACAGATAAAACTTGGTTCACTGTATATACAGGCCCATCCACACACGTGCGCGATTGTTTTCCATCGCGATTCCCAACACGTCAAATTGAGGAATCAGATCAAATTAGTAACATGATCGTGTTGTTCGCATGCAATCGTATATGGTGTCAATTATGTCGAGTGGTACCACCAGTGACCCGATCCGGTTCGAGACGGTGTGTCAACGATTTACAATGTAGATGCTTTGTGCGTTGATACTTGCTGCATTGACAAATTTGACATTAATTTTGCTAATGGTAGTTTCGAAACAGCCAAACTCATCGAAGTTAGATTGCTCTATTGTCGCGCATTGAATGTAGCCTTTTAAAAATACGTGAAAGATATTTCAAAATCGCTTCCATATTTCAATATTTGTTAAAAAGACTTTTTTTGGGGGGGGGGGATCGATCGAAAAATTAATTAACCGAGAATTTTAAGTTTACAGCGGTTTGCTGTGAACAAAAATGCAGCGCGCATCATGTGATTTCTTATGTACATGTCTAATTCTGCTTAATGGTAAATTGTTAATATTCGCATCTTGGACGAACTTCATCACCATTGAAGTTACGTAGTAAAATGCGTTCCCAAAGTAAAATGCATAGCAACGTATAACTGCCAGGCAGCTAATCAGCGAAACAAAACTTAATTTGCGTTTAATCCCACCGTGCATTAAATACACACTGAACTAATTGACTCTGCCTTATTTTCGCTAATTATTGCATAAAATTCTTATCAAAAATATTATTAAATTCAAAGCTAATTCTGAGCTAATTGTAATTAATTTAAGGATAGAGCGTTTATTATTCGTATCAAATTATAAATAAAATTTCATTATAATGCAGTACGACGATTTTAATGGAGCATAATAGCGAACCAAGTAAAATTTATCGAGTCTGCATAATAAATCGAATGTACCAGTCGACGTATATACGCTTTACGAGCTCTACGTTAGAATTGATACAACATATTGTTTAGAAATGATCGTAAAATCAATGAAAGAAACGTAAAACGACATAAAGAGTAAGTAAATGCCGTTGAAAGGTAATTTCGAGCAACAAAAAAAAAATACGATCGAATCTGTCGTCCGCTCTGTTCATCGTTCATAGCTTGTCATCACGCGTGATCTATTACATCGGTCGCCGACTGGCACCAGCAAAACGTGTGAAAGAAGTGTAAAGCAAAAACTGAAAGACAGTGCCACGAACTACACAGCGCACACAGCAAGCGATCTGATTGGATATAAACCTTCTTTCCAACTGTTGGACGGTCCCTCACCTGGCGCCTGATCGGATATCTGATTGGTGAGTTTGGCTCGCATCAACTTCAAAAAATCAAGGATATTTCGCTTGATCCACTTAATGAAACGCGCTATTCGATCGATCGCCTCCGCGATCTTGTTCGTGTCGTTGTCCGCAGTCGGGGCCGATAGATTCGATGAGCCGAAGTTGCTCAGCAACAGAGCTAAGAAGAGATTCAGGACCTGTTTCGTGGAAATACAACACGATTAATCTTCGGCGCGTAGGAAATAATTTAATTGGCACGCAAAAATTTGCGGTGTTCCTTACATCGGCTTGAAAACTTATGCCGTTAACAACATTCCGCCCTTTGTACTTACGACCAAGTTACCGATGACGACGGTGGCCAAGAAGAATGGTATACAGGAGACGTCACCGACCAGCATGCAGTCCCACATAGACTCGATCCACTCCCCGCACAACACTCGGAAAACGATCATAAAGGAGTGCATGAAGTCCGTGAAGTTCCATCTAGGTAGATCACCGTCCGGAAAGTAGTCGACGTGATCGATGTAATTCTTGCCGAAGAGCTGCATACCCATCACGGCGAAGATGAAGATGATGATGCACAACACGAACGTCAGATTACCCAGCGCGCCCACCGTTCTGCCCATAATGGAGATGAGCAGATTCAACGTAGGCCACGATTTAGCCAGCTTGAACACTCTCAACTGAAAGAAATCATATTTTTGACAACTCGCGCGATTGCTCTTAGGATAGTTACGAGAAGCTCGTCGAACAATGCAAAGGGAGGGAGAGACTCACCAATCTGAAGGACCGTAGTACCGACAGACCTTGCACACCCTCGAGACCCAACTCCAAAAGCGAAAGGGCGACGATGATAAAATCGAAAATATTCCAGCCCTCTTGAAAATAATATTTTGGGCTCATCGCCATCAGTTTCATAGTCGCTTCGATACCGAACGTCGCCGTGAAGAACTAGAATTTGAATCGGTTTGTCAACATACTCGCAAATTAGTAGATTTGTGCGACATATATTATTTTTCTGTAACAATGTACCGTACTTGTACCGCGTGTACGGCAGTACTCACGTAATTGCCAGACTTGAGTACTTTTTCCATGTCTTTATCCATGTCGTGGTGATCCAATGCCATGAAGAGCGTATTGACGACGATGCAAAGTGTGATAAAGAGTTCTACGAACGGATCAAAGACCAACAGGGAGATGTACTTTTGAATCTCGAGCCAGAGCCAACAGCAATCCCAGACGCAAAAGATGTCGATACAACGATACATTCCGGCCACTAACTTGTCCTTGAACGTAGGTTCTTCATCGTCGTCTGTCGGAAAGTAATAGGTCGAAACTGTAACGCGCGTTAGTAATTTTGTCTGGCACCACTCTTTTTGGGGAAAGAGGTTTTTCTTTGGTCAGGCTCATTCTTCGAGATCACAGATTATATTTACAGGCAGGCAGACAAGCAGTTAGGCATGGCGCGAAATTGAAAATGACATACTGAATAATGAATCGCGTAAATCTGGATAAACGTACTTAATACCATAGTCGCAAAATATCTGAAAGTCAAACGTTTCTTAATTTGGTTTTTTGTCAATTCTGACATTACTACATTAACGTTGTGCTGTTTTCGCAAATTACAAAGGTTTACGAGTATTTTACTTGTAAAAATTGATACAATATAATTGGATAAATTGTAGTTAATATATTTCGTACGGTATATACACATTCACGCAAGTCGCAAATATAAAATTGAAAATGATAAAATTTAAACAAATAATGTCGTGCATTAGCGACGCGAATAATGTGCAATGCGACATAATTACATTATAGCATGCGCGCGAACTCAACATTATTACAGTTTTACGTATGTACACACAAAAATGAGAGCCTCATTTTTTAATACTTTCGCCACATGAAAGATTATGAAGCCATTTCATTGTTTTTTCTTTCTTAAAATCGACAGTCAAAATCAACTATTATTGTACAAGTTATATTAAATATTAAACTTGGGGTATACGAATTTCTGTCTGTGTTTCTAAAAGGTATGTTTCTATGGTGGCGAAAGAATTAAATGTTGTAATATAAGCAATGAACGACAACCAAACTTCAACATAATCGCGCGAAATTCTTCTCAACTCAAATATTTTACAATGAAACACAGTTAACAAACAATATCACGCACGGCTGTACATTTTTCAAACAAAGCGGTGGTTTTGTGCGGTCTTCCGTAACATATTCTGTTTTCACGCGGATGCTTACGTCAACAAAATTTATAGACGTAGCGCTGTAGCGAAAGTGTGATTTACAGCTTTACGTGCAAAAATTCGAAACTACGCCAGGTGATCAAATATCTTTCGCAAAAACTAACAACGCGCAGTTGAAAAAACTCGTTTCTATTTTCGGAATATGCTGATCTTGCCGTATTGTGCACCCGAGACAAACACGATAGTGCCCTTCAACGCGGTGGTGATGCAGGTGCAAAAATATCGAAAGTTTAACCAAAATCGCTGCAGTTTCGTATCGGAAATCAAAGATAACTGAGATTTCTCAATCATCGATGAGAATGAAAGAATGTCCAGAATTACTTAACAGAAATGTTATTCTTATTTTAATTCATGAAGAAAGAGAATGACGGAAGAAAGGGGGAAATAAGCTAATAGTAAATGAAATACAAAATTAATATTGCATACCGGATATTTTTGTATAAATATACATATTAATTTAAGTGATAAAATAATGTAATATGTAGGATGAAAGGAAACATTTTGACAACGCAACATTTTCGAGAGATTTATCTTCTGTATTACCGAGCATTAGTCACGATTTATCGACGATTGAGACAATCTGAAAAAAATGGAAGCATGAAGCGACCAGGATCGTGCAGCTGCGGCGAAAGTGGTAATCTGTGTCACATCGCAGGAAACGAGCAAACTCTGTTTCCCCAAAAACTGCTCTCACAAACCGCCCTCAAGGGCCCGCGGGCCGCAATCGTGTCTTTTTTTTCTCGTCGCATCACGCTGCTCAGAGAGAGAGAGAGAGAGAGAGAGAGAGGCAATGTCCTGCGTTTTATGTTATTCGCCATTAGTATGCTCGCTCTCCATTTAGCAAATCGCTGAGACGTATATCGAGCCATCGTATGTAGCAAACCGCATCAATTTACACGCCATGCTCAATCGTAAACTAAAGTACGTATAAGGAACACGAGCGTGATCTTAGCTGCGTCGGCTGGGATGAAAATTAAAAATGAAATCTGTTCGTTCTACTATGTATGTACAAGGCGCGCGGCCCAGAGATGTCCAGCAAAAGAGTATGTCAACGCAAGGGAGTAGTATGGCGAGAGATTTTTCAAAACCACACTGTACATCGAACGGCAGGCTGCTCACACGATAAACAAGATATATATATATATATATATATATATATACATTTGCGATAGGAATGAACAGAAGAGAGAAACTGAAGGGAGAAACTTGGAGGAAACTTGATGAAAGATATGCGGAAAGGGACGCGACATTACCTCCTTGTTCCGGCGTCTGGCTCTGGCGACCGGCGGCTTGCTCGATTATGTCGTTCAACACCATTACATCTGCGCAAGAATGATAAAGTTCCAAGTAAGTTCGATTGCTTGGCAGCGCCTGGAGCTATTCGCTAACTAGTTCGCAATCTCACCCTTCATGTCGACCACGGTGTGCTGTTGAGACGGTTCGATAAACGGATTGTCTTGTTGCTTGGTCTTGCCCGTGGGATCCTGCTCCAGATCGGAAGTCTCCTGAAAATTTCAAACGACTGTAAACACCGTCCTGGAGATCGCTACGTTCCGCGCCGCGCGTAATGTTTCACGCAAGATATCGCTAGGATCGGTACGATCGACAAGAATTGAAATTGACAAGGAAACACGGGCGTACGTTCCACGAAGCGAGGATTCGACGTTTCCCTCAATTTAACAGGCTACGAAATATTCTATCGTCAAATTGGGTCCCCGCAAGGATGTCTTCCTAATTAAAGGGATCACTTACGAAATGATAAGTTTTCTGATTGGTGTCCGTAACGTGGCCGTTGGCCGGCGTCGTCTGTTTGTTGTTCCTATTCCTGAGGATCTGCTCTTGCTTGGTGATCTGCTTTCCGATGCTGTCGATGCCGCGGATACCGGGGAAGGCCAGGTCACCGTGGGATGTGTAGGAGAGCCGCGAGGCGTGCGAGGTGTAGGACGAGTGACGCGAGCCGAGATTCGCGTAGTACACCGGCACCACGATCGTGCCGTTCTCCTCGGACATGGGTGTGACCGCGTTCGAGTCGTCGGCGTAGGGCAGGTGTTCCTGGGCGTCCAGGTACGTCGACAGCACGAGGGGCTTGCGGTCGCCGCCCGGCGGTACGAAGCATCGGCCGCGACCGTTGCGTATCGTGAATTGGTGGCTGCCACGGCTGCTGCGGCGCAGATTGAACGGTGAGCCGGGTAGGCTCAGGCTCGCCTGGAATTACAACAAAGCGGGCCACCGCTTTTCTCTCTCTCTTCTCTCTCTCTCTCCGTTCTCGGCCCTCTTTTCTGGCAGCCGAAGCGAGGGCCAGCCGGAAAGGCGTCTCTGTCCCCCTCGGCGACGTGATTCCCTTAGGACGATCGTGACATTTCCCGCGAACCATCGATCGCGACCCTGTCGCAACGCTTAACGGATCGAAGAGTCACGAGCTGTAACGCGCCAAGATTTTGGCTGGCGCTGTTCGACATACATTTCTGGCCGTGGTCCTAGCGGCTGAGCGCGGAAGCGATATTTTTAGAGAATCGCAAGATTCACTTATTTAAATTTGGACGATTATACAACGGGTGACTCTTCGAACAAGCTGTTGTTCAACAGTCCCATCTCGTTTCCCTACTTTAACTAATTGATCACGAAACACGACGATTGACGGAGCGATAGTGTAGGCTGCCTATCTAATCGTCTTCTAAGTAAACCGCAATTAATCCTTCCAGTGATACGCGCGACGCCGATCGTTCCTCGCAATTAATTAAAAGAGATAAGATTGATCGCTCAACGAGACTTGTTTCCTCGATCAAGTTCCTCGCGGTGATCGTTGCTACGCAAAGCTCGCGACGCGATCGATCATCGGTGGTGATCATCCGCGACTCGACTCAGGAGCGGAAATCCGTGAGGATGTACGGGCGCGTGATAGCATGCGCGACTTGCCAGACATCGCCTGAGAAGTGCGAGTCGTAACGCGCGAGATATCGATGAATGGCGTCTCGAGGATGAGCACTATGAGATCGGATCCTATGGTGCTATTTAGTGTACGTACGGTCGGTGCTGACAGACACACGTCGTGACACACGTACCTTCCGCAGGCTTTCCTGGTAGGCATAAGTAAACTGGCCATTAGCGGCGCGAGGGACCTTAAGAAAAAAACAAGAAAAGATATCTCCTACCAAACGGCTCGTAACGTGATCTAATGTGTACACCAACGAGGCACTCGAAATAGGAATGGAGTAATAATCACATAACACTTGCAGAAGCAACATATAACGCAATTGTAGATGGAGAGGTGAAGAGAAAGAGAAGGGGAGAATAAAGAAAAATACGGCTTGTACAAGAGAATAATCTTTATATCGCGGGGAGGGTGTGCGAGTAGAGAAAACTATCGAATCTAGTAAGGATCTAGTAAATGTGTAGAGACACGAAGATCGGCGGTTTACGTCCGCGATCCAATTGCGTCAATTAGAGCGATACGTATTAGCATACTTGATGGGAACATTGTCCAATTGTTCACGTTACCTCTTAATTCGAGACTTGCTTGTTTGTCCGACAAAGAGAGACGGATAGAGAAGTTAGTTCGACATTCCGAAATTTTCGTGTCAGGCAAATTGCGTTTAGAGCATCGGTATTAGGCAATCGGCCGATATAGTTCGTATCTCCGCCAGCCATTTTAATCGTATACTAAGCATATACTTCTCTGCATGCATGGCACCGTAAAATAGGATTGAAATGTATGTCCAGTATGCGCCGTGTCGTTATACGGCCGAAATTCACTGTTCCGCGCGTTAACGCGCAATCGCAGGATCGAGGCAGCGATATTCGACACATTGTGAAACTGGAATTTACGATACAACTAGGGCGAATGATTAAACGAGAGGGTGACAGGTTCTATGCGGTAAAGCCACCTATCCAAAGGGTCATGGTATAATGCGAGCAGTCGAGATACGCAGCGAGTCCCAAAAAAGATTTGTGCGAGTAGCAGGGCTTTCATCGAGCTTTGGAATTGACAGTTTCTTCGTGCAACATTCGATCGACGTAGCGAAGATGCAATCGTTAAAATGCCGCGAGTAATTGCATGGATCTGGCAACTTCAATTTTTCTCGTATATTTGACAAACACGTGGATGACTTTTTTGGGACATCCTATATACGCCAAGCATGCTACGGAGCGGCGGATAGGAAGGCTCGACTCGTCGCAATGTTTTTTCCTTTTCTTTTTTTCTTGCGTGTTAAAGATACAGGATTGTGATGTCAAGACATAGGTACTTTATCTCGATCTGACTGCGCCTATTTTCCTAATACGCGAATTACAATTAGGAAGGACACACTCTCTGTCGAATGTATTTACTTTCGATTATCTATTTGATACCTGTGGACCAACGGTAATAAATTATCACCAAGCTCGCCTGATCGCCTAGGTATACACTCGCCACTGAGTTCGCCCTAACGATCTGAGAAGCTCCTCACCATCAGCCGAGCTAGTAAATGTAAATACGTCATCATTTGAATCCTGTGTTCCGGAAAATGGTGATTTCGAGCTGACAGGAAGCAGCGGATATTTCGAATTTCGTGATTTCAATTGTAGACTATCGACGAGTCGAGTCGGATCGAATAGCCTCGCATAAGTTGCTCTCGTAGGAGCGAGGTCGGAGGGGGGGGGGGGAGGATCGTGAAGGTTGATAACAGGGCCAACACGATAGATTACGTCAAGACGACGCGTAAGAAGGTCGATATGTATATGTATATATCGTACGTCGTCCAGCCGGATACTTACGGCGCTGACTTTCCGCACTTTATTGGCAGCGCTGTGGTTGTTGTTGATCTGCTTGATGTGCCTCTGGTCGCCGGCGGACTCGATCGAACGTATGCTCATCTTCTCCTTATTGTTGTCGTCGTTGCCCTTCTCCTGGCCGACGAACAGCTCGTAGCTGTGACACGAGAAATCCGACGGGGATTTGACGATCTGGTCCGCAGCCTCCGCGGCGGCGACCGCAGCCTGCGCCGCGGCTTCCCGCGCCGCAGCATGCGCCGCGAGCTTGTTCTCCTTCGCTATTGCAGCTTCCTCGGCTTCCTGTCAACATTCGTCGATCGCGTCAGTCATTTCGATTAAAATTTCGCGAGATAACGAATTCGTCTCTCAAGAAAGACTCGTCCAAAATGGACTCCAGTGTCACTCACCCTCATAGCTTCTTCCTCGGCGAGCTCCTCCTCTTCGGCTTTCTTCTGCAACTCGTCGTACGACATCGCGACAATAGCGAGGATCAAGTTGACAAGATAGAAGGACCCAAGGAAGATGATGACGATGAAGAAGAGCATGTGCCACGGTCCGGCCGATCTTAGCACCAGTTGATACAGATTCTCCCAATAATCCTGAGTCATGAGACGAAAGGCAGAGAGCAATGCCCAGCCGAAAGTGTCGAAGCTCGTGTAACCGTAATTCGGATTAGTGCCGAATCCTTGTAAACACGTGTATCCGGGAAGGCACGTCCTGTATTTCGAGGAACATTATTTGTCTGGTGTGCTCTTTGCATCGATATCGCGAACGTATCTCCGGAAAGGCTCTTCCCACTAACGTCGATTGATTCACTCTCAATCGCGATATCAATCTTAAATACGCTTAACTCTAAGAGTATAAATGGAAGCGAATTATCAACTTACCCCGCCCCCGATGAATTTCCGCATAAGGGTATATTTTTAGCCTCGTCCACGTACCAATTACCTGCATAGGAGAAATAACGTTTTAACAATCGGTTATCGGAAATTAATTTTAAAGAAGACTCATTGGTCTTTGTAAAACAACCGTTTGGTACAGGTAGCTGTGTGTAAACGCAGCTTATATTTAAAGGTGTACTACCGAAATGGTTGGATCAAGCAGAATTGTAATCGCGTACTTTGAGAATCTCGTCAAATCGTAGAAAAACAAACGTCACGAAGACTCCATTCTCTCGGACGTTGTCTCGATTCCTGCGCTTTTTACATGCTCTCGGACTTGTGCGCTTTCGAATTTAATTTCACGAAGAACCGCGACTTACTTTCGTTACTATTGAATCGACTCCAGCTCTCGTGGGTGAGATTACCCCAGGAGCCGTCCTCAGGAAAGTTCTTTATACATTTTTGCGTGAGGACCCCCATGTAAATCTGAAGACCCATCAGCGCAAAGACGGAGAGGGAGAACATCGTCAGGATTATCACATCGCGCAGGTTCTTCACGGATTCTATCACAGCGCCGACAATGGTTTTCAGACCTAGACAACGAGAACAGAATGACAGTAGGTTCATAGCGGCAAAATACGCGGCAACGGCAGCGGCGACCTGAAGAAGTACCGATCGACTTGTCGTGCGAGAACAGGCTCGGTCGAGGCAGGCATATGGATAAAGTGCGAAATGCGAAATGAGTATCTTTTTTCGAAATAACTCTATCGAGAAAGAAAAGAAAAGAATTTTAAACTCGAAATTCAATTTGTGAAATGGAGAAGAGCATCACGACGCACACGATTTTATGGATAGCGACATGGAAATTTGTTTAATATCATATTCAGACGAGAGACCTGTTCGATGCGCGAGCTACAGCTTACGAGATGAAAAATGGAACATGTAAAGGTCATCAGAAGCATATTTTTCACGATAAATCGCCTGATATGATATACGATCAAATTCCTCTCTGTCTCCATCCGCGTTTCAAAGCAGTTTCGTGCATCGAGTTGGTTTCGCGAGATCGCGGCGAAAATACGGAAAAATAGGGAGCGAGCCCGGACCGATGTAAAGAGAATCGGATTTGTCGGGATAAATATTGAATACGGAATGTGTACTCCGAGAATACCGAGTGACAAACGGAACGATGATGCGAAGGGCGATACAAGCTGCAGTGAGATGGAACTAGTTGTGGATGTGTGATGAGATACGGAAGACGTACACAACGATCGCGGCAAGTGTTGTCTAGAACCAACTATGTATTTGCGTCTACGATCACTTCTATATTCTAAGCATACCTGGTACAATAGCGACAGTCTTCAAGGCTCGGAGGACTCGAAAGGTCCTGAGAGCGGCAAGGTTGCCTAGATCTATGCCCATCGTCACATAACTGCAATACACCCGAACATCACACACATTACAGTGATACAAACAAAAAGGTAAAACAAGTTAGAGAAAATCGGGGCGGGGTTACGTAGTTACGCAAACGGTTACTCGCTACTTTTCCTATTTCCTACCAAAAAATCTGCACGAACTGCAATGTGTATCGTAAGGTAGCTATTACTGCATGCACGATTCAGTGTAACATGCCGCGTATAACTTGCCACGGGTTTCGAGATTGTTTTTTCCAACGTATCTTCTAAGCTCGCTTATTCTCGTCAATTTTTCTCCCATGGAGATCCGATTCAATTATATTTTCAACACTGCCATATACAAATTTATAATATGTTACTCTTTATTTTTGCAACGAAAAAAAACCAGTCGTTTGAATTCCGGTTCTCCCACTTGAAAAATACAGTGCGCATTAAAAAATTTCAAGAGTTTGCTCCAACAAGTACTTTTATAATTTTAACAAGCTCCACTTTTGAAGTAGGATAAAACCTGTCCGAGTCTTTTTCCAATATTGTTGGTTTCTTTGTGAAAATGGAAGAAGGTAGACAATTATTTTGACAAAAATAGCGATATCTCAAGTATTATGAAAGATCGCTGAATCTCGTGGCACGCGATCGGCTATGTTACGAGCCGCAGTCGAGTACTCGTTTATCGAGTGAAACGTATACACGTATCGATCATCTATGAACAATTACTGAAGTAAGAATGTATGTATATAGATATGTACTAAACTACAACAATTAGTCAACTGACTCATCGACTCGACGTAAGTGTACTAATGTCTAATCAACGTATTACGAATGGCAATTAAGAACTCCTTGTTTAAGATCACTAGAAGAGACAAGAAATAATACTATCCCTATCTAGATGAACTAATTTAAGTACTTAAAATATATATACACACATATATATATATTTAAGTACACCTCAGAGCGTGTTATGCGTGTATGCTCGTTCGTGTCTGCGTGGATTGTGAGACGTAATGAACGAAGATCGAATATATACACATATAAGTATATAATCGATGCTACGAAAGTCTTACGTTAGCGTACTCAACGGATCTAGCGGAGAGGTCTACTGTCATAACCTGGAAAGATCTAACTTGATACTAATTAACGTTTTCGTGAATAATTTCGATACGCGAACTTCCGGTCTAAAATTCTCAATTCAAAAATCGATTTCTCGGCCACCGCATTCGTCATCGTAACACGATTTAGTAATCCATTTCTTTGTTTTTTTTTCATTTCTATTAAGAGTCAATTAATTAGATATTTTATTCGAACGATTTGTAAATATTTTCCGTCACCGCGGTATGTGCCAGAGATTATTTCCAGTTTTTATAGTCCGAAGGAAATAAGGGTGCGATAAATTCTAGTCTTCATAATAACATTTCTTCTTGCGAGGTCGACGTAATTAGCACGGTGTACAATTTATAAAACGAGAGAGAGAGAGAGAGCGATACTTGGTACACTTTCATTAGTTTCCACAGAATCTCCACGACTTTTTCTCGACAAAATGGCGACGATCCCTCTGCCCACCATACTCTACCGTGTACTCCGATTTTTTTTTTATTTTCCCCTTTACTTTTTCTTCCTTCTTGCCTTTCTCTCTTTAAAAAGAATAAGTTTTAACTACTCACGCTAAAGCTATAACTACGAAGTCGAGCCAATTCCATGCATCTCTAAGATAGGTAAAAGGCTGCAGAATGAAACCCCTCGCCATCACCTTAACGGCGGACTCAAATGTGTAGATGCCCGTAAATATCACTCTGAAAACAACAAACACACCGCTCAGCTTTTTAAATGCGTCTCATGTGATTCTCTCTACCATCTAGCGCGCGTAATGTCACGCGTGAACGGTACTCTCGCGCCAAAAGTGTGATCATAGCCATAATTTCAGAGCGCGTAAAAATATTTCCACCGTACATCTCGTAACGATTTTCTATTCCTATAAATATATATATATATATTTGCCATTATAAATTTATGTAAATCTCACAACGTTAGAACTAATCTATAGTAAACTCACACAGAAGCATGCTGGTGATGAAATTACACATTAATTAACATGATCACTTTTGCGAGCGAGACTAATCGCATCTAAACCCGGCGTTAATTTCTGATGTCTATTTCCTGCAGTAATCTATTGGCATCTATTTCGTTGTATAAATTAACTACTACGTGTACTCGCATCTCGGGCACGGTACACGCGAACGAATTGTTCACGCGAGAAACAGTAAATAAAAAAGAATCCCTTATCGCCGTTGGCACAGCCGTAATGTTTCAATTAAACGCGAGGAATACGGTGGAAAAACAAAAGTAATAAAAATCAGGTTTTTGATTCATTTATATTGAAAATTAATGCTTTGACGATGGTTATTTATCTCACTGCTTAAAATGGTTGCGGTACGTTCTCTCAAATTTTGAGACATTCGCGACAATGAAATCCACCGCAAATTTGCATTGCACTGCATGTTGGATCGTTCGCGCGATTTGTTGCCCGTCGCCTAGTGCTATTTCTAGAGAGACTAGTACAAAACTTACCAACGGAATACAATTTATCACAGTGTCTACTCATATATTAGAGCTATAACATGTAGAACATTTCTTGAGGTATCTATACAACACAGGTGATCACGCCGTAAGCCTTCGATGAGATTCTTAAATAAATATCGAGAAACAGCTAAACGTGGCGAGCGAAAGAGACGAGTTAAATTTGGAAACTCAAAAGTAAATAACCGACGGCGATAAACGCATCTCCGGCTTAGGCACATGTCGGTAGACTAACAGCTATATATTAAAATTTGCAATTATTCAGTGGCAAGCTTTTAAGTGTGTATCGTCATCCCAGTCATTGCAGAATGCTTATACATCTTATCTTAGAAAATAAGAATATCTTTGTTCATTTTTCTTACATATTATTTGCAAAGTGTACGACGATGGAATTGATTTGTCGAACTGTTTCCTTGCGTCAAGTATCGAATGTTTCGAAAATCAATATTTGAAAAATAATGTCAAAACAGATAAGCAGGGTCTAATTAGGCGATAATTAAATATCACCATTGAGATGAATTGAACGATATACGTAAATAATTGCATGATAATCGCTGGCGTATTTTGTTATAAATATTAAATGGAATTAATAACGTTATTAATTTCTAACCGATATTAATTTTTAATACGGAATGAAATACCTACTCCTCGAAATTAAAGTCATTCCAAATCAGTGACAGAAAAAACGAAATACAAATTTATATAATTTTGCAAGGGATATTTTAAAAGACTTTTAAAGACTCCGAAGACTTTTTTTAAGGATCCAGATTTAAAGTTACGGTTTTGAAAATGTTAATTATTTTTCAAAGTTACGTAAATGTACAACTTGGTCACGTTCGATCGAAAATGGGGATTTTATTTTGTTGAGTGCATTTTATAGGATTTATTCCAGTGTGAAATTTTTAATTAGTCTCTTGAACAGTTTCGTTTCTAATAAGAGCGAAATAGTTTGCCTTTCCGCGTGATACAGGTAATTCGCTCATCCATCATCGCCGATAGAGTCACGATTCGCAAATGAGGGCGGCGAAAGATACTCACTCGGTGGACTCGATGGTGGGCGTGGTGGGCATGATCATGAGTATACAGTTAACCAATATTGTAGTGATGATGAAGAGGGAAAAGAGCGGGTGAACCAATATGTATATGGCCACGCGCCGTATAGGGTTGAACGGGTCGAGCAACCACATCGCGTCCGTCGCTGAGAATCTGAATATATCCTTTCCCTTGCTAATGACGACGAAGGTCTGTGAACAGACACGCACCACAAAATTCATTCGGTCAGATATTACGGACAAAAGTGCAAAAATAGATAATCCTTCGAGACAGTCGTTTTGTACTTGCGGAACGAACCGTGTGCTTTAAAGACATTAATGGAGGCTTTAATTAAAAAAGATATGCTTCTCGATGAGATCTCGTAGTAAAACAATTATTTCGGTTCAAGTGTAAACAAAGAGATTTCCCGAACGCGATAATTGATATAAAATCAATCGTCCGAGATAACCCGCGAAAAAATATATTTTTCAGGATGAATTTGCGGTTTCCGATTTCTACGCGTTTGTAGAAAATAATAAATGATCTTAATATAGACGTATGGCTTTTAACGCACCATTATAACCGTAAAATAGTTAGTCAAAGCAATTACGAAGTTGAAAGGCAAAGTTTGAAAATAGCTACGCCAGATGCAGCCATGGCGAGCGGCCGCTCTCTCGTTAGCGCCCGCTCTAATGTTCCGCATCTCGCGAAAACTGAGTTCCTCTAAAAGAGTTAAACTAATTAGTGCGTCAATGCCCGGTACCCTTTGATTGTGGTAGAAGGTATCAATATCCTCGAGAGGTGTGGAGGACAACTCGGGTGGAAATTCGTTGTGCAGTCGGACTGGAAGCGGCCCTCCCTGCTCAAACATTGGATCCGGCTGAGGACCTTCGTCCTCGTCCTCGTCGTCATACCGTACCTGCGAACGTAGATCCTCGTAAGATTACTTGTACAGGCGCGCATTTTTCACGCCATATCGTTATCACGGCATTTTGCCTCGGCAAAATGATGCCTCGGAGCTTCGCAGAAAAATATCGCAAGTAATTGAAATGTAAAAGATACATATCATTGTAATTCAAATTGTATCGAGAGAACAGAATTGGTTGAGTGACTGAAACATTCCTTTTGTCGAAGCGAATATGTCAAGGATATATGATGCCGGTGTACGAGGGTGGGGGGTGAAAGAAAATTGACCTCGCCCGCTTATCGTGCTTGAAAATTTGGTGGAAAGTCTTTTTAATGCGTTCTATTATTGTCATCATTTGAGCCGGGTGTGGAGAATCAAATTGGGCCATCGCATATATCACATTTCATATTCGAGTATCAAAAGTAAAAATAATGGAGCAATCGATGATGTAAATATTTCCAAAATACCGATTTCTTCGACCGTAAATTAAACGGACAATAGGGCTCGGCTATATATGCACAGCCGCGTGTCTACATTGGACGGTAACGTGCCGCGTAATACGGAATGTAATACAAAATTAATTTGCAAATATTTCAGCGATTCTTCGTTATTCGTGGCACAAGAATGCCATGTGTACAACGATACAAAAGAGATGTAAACGGAAATGCATATTACGATTGCGAAGCTTTTCTCGAGTATTATAAGGTGTAAAGGCACACTTCGGTACAATTGCAAACTTTTACAGTGTACACTAATTATTTGGCACTAACCGCTGTCGATTGCCAATTTCGTCAACTCACGCGCAATCTCTTCTGCACGTAACATTTTAGCATTCTTTTACACCGCCGAGTATCTTACGCGAGATTTTTTTTCATGGAAAAGTGACGTTGAAATATACATTTACGAGCACCCTGTAGCACGGCCAGAAATATAAACTTGACCGTATAGAAGGACGGAAACCGTATGGCATCGTATTTGACTCTCGTATGTAGAACGCGAGCGTGAAATATTCAGTGCCGTCGTATGAATATTCGAACAAATCGCTTCTTTGGAAATATTCATCCGCGTACTTTTCTAAGTGCACCAGTTATTCATAACCCGCTTTTAGATGAGCTCGATGCAACCGCATCGTCGTCGCCTGTGCATGTCGCGAAACAAAATCTCAACCGTGTGATCTAGTCGTGGAAACGGTAATAGTAAGCGTATATTGCGTGCGACTATCGCGTGTTCTAACGAACGAGTGGAAAATCTCCTCGTTTCATCTCGGAACGGCGAGGTATTCCGAGCGAACTTACCGAGTCCCGTGTTCGCTGATAAAATTCGGAATATTACCACTACGTTGCTTGTCGTGTATTTTAGCTAATAGCTTGCCACACAGTAAGACCACGGCGGCGTGAAAGGCGAAGCCAGCGGCGTCGAATACTGACATATTCGCGCTGCAAATTTGATCGGTGCTAAAAACGGGTCGTGAACATACGAACCTGAAGAAGGTCCACGCGATTCTTGCTCGACTTTCGGCCCCTCCTACGTCTCGAGTCTCTGGCGAGTCTTAATTAAAAATACTATTCCTATTTCTTTATTGTTTTCGTTTTCTACGCCGACTCGACTGTTACTAGTTTGCCTAACGCTCTAGACACAGTAGCTCTATTCTAGGGCTCTATCCGATCCGCCGTAGCGGAGCGCGGTAACCAGTCTTCATCTATTCAGGGCACAGTCGCGCACAAATTGATGTAAAAGCGTATGCATGGCAAATAAATGTCTAAACCGAAATAAAGCGCTCGGTATATATCTCCCCGTGGGCCCGGGGCGGTTCGTATTCTACGTTTATGCGCTTATGTAAATTTACGCGCGGTGAGTTTAAGGCCTTAACCGCTAAACGATCCGTCGCCGACGCGTTCACTTGGCGAACACCGGTAAAATGCGGCAAAATCCCGCGGACGGTGGGGCCACGAGATCCGTTCGGTCGATCTCGCGGGCGCGCTCATATACCTCGGCATTGCGGTGCCATTTGGAATTACGTGTTGAGAAATTTAGGCAAGTGTCCTAGCACCTAGATAAAAGGCTACGCTAGAGTCCGTGTACGGTCTAGATGACTAGGTCTAAGGTTGCGCAAGCCAAAGTGCCCGCCGAGCCCTGCGCGCGAAAGCTCTAAACTCGTGCTCGTGCGTGCCGAAAGTTTCGAAACTCGTGGCCGAATCTCGAGGGGGGGGGGAAGGACCCGTCGTATCTCGCGTACGACCCGGTGCATTATCGGATTCGACCACGAGGAAGCGTAACAAGCATAGTGCGCGAGAAACGCCGGAAGTGGAGCCCCCGCTCTCGCGCGAACTTGACTCTCGCGGAATAACAAACGCGCCGCGAAGGCGCCGTCGGAGATTAAGATTGTTCCGAACTGTCACCCCCGCGTCTCTCCGCCAGAATGGCCAAGTTCCCACGTCGTGGAACTTGCTATTATCGCGGCCAACCATAAATCAATACGATTCTTGAGGCTGCTACCGCGCGCGGCTGTGCGCGGCTCGCGCACTTTGCTTCGAAGGCAGCTGCGGCGGTGCGCGCTGGTTCGTCGAGAAATTTCAATGAGAAAAACAGACGGGATGGAGAAAGTCAGCGTAAGCGTTGCACGTATGGCATACGATCTGTATAAGCGTTCACCAGGCGACCGCGACCTCCGCTCGAAATATTTATGTCGTACGTTACCGCGCATCTCCGTATTGCCACTTCGTAGGCGGTTTTCCCGACGGCGGGACTTTTTAAGACCGCGCTCATATATTACGCATTTCAATTTATCGCTCGCAAATATGCGCGCGAGTCGGGCGCGCACCAAGTACTCTTGCAAATCAGATACATCGGGTTTAATGCATCTTTTAACTCGTACACCTTGAATCATTGCGTGACCGAGTCTGGGATTAATTGTGACAGCTGTGGTAAGATACGTTCGTTTGTCGCGAAAGAATTTTGGCACGCAATCGCGAGAGATGTACCGCTCGATATAAATTGCCCGTCTCTCTCGAGGATTCGAAACGTGGCGCACTTGTCACTCCCCCGCCCCGTAACAATTGGTCCCAGGCTCGCTCCTAAAAGCGTATCGTAGAGCGCTCTCAAAGCACAGAGATTCTGGAAGCAACGAATATTTCGAGAGAAAGCCGCGCATTAAAAGCGTAAGCATAGCTCGCTTCCGATCGTAAGACGTCAAGACACTGGCCAAGAAACGTATATTCGTGTATTTGCAACAACCAAGGGGCAAAAGCACGCTGCCTTGTATCGTGTGTGTGCGTGTGTGTTGCGTGTGTGAGTGTGTGTATGCGCGTGTGCAAGTTATGAGACTTTATCACCATGTTCGCTGGCCACGATGTAATATCGAGAAGGGGCGGATACGTGTTCGCGATCGCGATAAGGGAGATACCCGACATTGAGATATCACGGAGGCGAATCGCGCGCGTTGCCGCTAAGAATAGTCCCCCCCGAATTAATTAATCAAAACGTTTCGAATTCAATGCCTCGCGGATTAAACTTGCACATCTTTGGTATCCGGTCGATATATCGATTCGGGATGATGACGCTCGGGAATCAATATACACCGTGGCACGCAGAAAACCAGGGATTGAAACCTTCGCGACCGCGACCGTCTAACTCGCGGGCGAACACAAGTTCCTTCTTCAATCAATCGTGACGTTTGGGAAGGACTCGGATTTGAAAGGTCGCGAGAGTTGCCAAGACTGTCACGGGCAATGCATCGGAGAAAATATCGCGTCGGAAAGGTAGCGTTTTGCGAAGTATACCATTTTGTTTTATAGCTCAAGGTAACAATGACAAAATTCCCTCGTAAAATTCTCTGAGGGGGGAAATGCTTAAATGTCAAAGATTAATGAACAGATGAAAAAAACGCGACTGAACGAAGGATCTGTAAATTAATAACCCAAGTGAAAATCCGTATGTAGAATTTCAATACGAATGCAGCTCCGAGTACGTTACGGAGACGTGGAGTGGCCCGAAAATTTTCTGGGACGTTCGTGAGAAACTGTAAAGTTCATTATTCTTGTTTTCAATCCCTGCGCACAAAATGCAAGCGAGTATTGTATCGTATGTGTGGCGTAATGTTGGACAGTGAGTGAGTGACGCGTGTGTGGTCGATCGATCGGCCAAATGCTGCCGAGTGAGGAAAAATCGTGAGATCGTGTGCGTGTCTGTTTGCGCACGTGTTCACGGTGTGTACGTGTGTATGCGTGATGCACGTATGTATGCCGGCATACGTGACGTGTACGTGTGCACGTGTGCATGTTAGTAGTAAGGTAGAAGAGTCGGATGTGAGATAGAGAGAGCGGTATTACTTAGCGTGACGTAACGTCTTACTTCTTTTTTCTTTTTCTTCCGTCCATAACCTCCCTGAAATTGGAGAAATGGAGAAACAGTCGTTACACATAGAGATACAGAGAATACGGGGGATATGGGTGAATGAACAGAGTAGAAAAAAAGAGAATATGCCAATATGCAGTAAGAAGGGGACGGGCGCGATAAGATGGGATCAGTCGCAGCTCTCGGGAACTGTAAGAAACTGGATCGGCCGATGTTCGGAAAAGAGAAACAGAGAGAGAAAGATTAAAAGGATAAATGGCAGGGAAGGGAGTAGAAACACATTGTTACATCACGACATAGACACACGACAGAGGAAATACATAGGATTAGACAAGCCGGAAAGTGGGTTTCCAAGCACATCAAGCTTGATCGGGACTGGATTAACTGTTGGGAAAACGCGGATCGTCTGGGAATTCGAGGATACTTTTCACAGAGAATTACGTGTCCGTGTCGTTATCAATTATTTTAAGATACTTTGGAAAAGTTTGCTAGCGCGTAGACTTTAAAAACTCTGTAGATTCTTCAAACGATTGATTGTAACGAAGAGCAGAGAACGTAATAATCTTATCCGTCTAAATGTGCTAGTTGATCCACAAACTTTGCAATATATTTACAAAAGTGCAAAAATAGTAGGCCGATATATTTTTAGATTTTGAAAATTTATCACAAAGAGGGAGAGCGAGAGAGAGACACGATCGATGATAATCCAGTCTTGATCTCGCTTCTCTCTCGTTCTCTCCTTGACCTTTCATCGCTAGAGTATAATACAAGGAGGCAATAAAAGGAGAGGATTTGCTCCTCTTGGGGAAAGTAATTTTCAAACAGCGCGATCAATGTTGAACGATAGACGCGGAGGAGGAGGAGGAAGGTTAATAAATAAATCCGCTCCTTTTATCGGCGTTGCTGTTATAGCCGTGGAGCAAATTAGGATCGCTAATTATAAGGATGTAAGGGACTCATTCGTTGGATTTACATTAATACGCTTCTCCGTGATAATCATCTCTCATCGCGTGGCACTCGCGCGTTATTCATTAACGCGAGTGCGACGAGAGGAAAGAGTGGAGGTAGGCCATGATACATGGGCGATATCCACGCACATAAATATTGTATATGTATATATATTTATATATATATGTATTTATGTATAAGTAGGCACAGAGAGATAAGTGGCACTGCAGACATCGAGCTTTGTACGTGACAATATGTATCTTTCGTAACACACACAATACTCTCGATGACAGATGTATGTGTATGTATATATATATATATAAACAAATGGGTTTAAATAGTCGTTGGTAGAGAGACAGTTACATCCTCACTACGTTAGCGATAGATCAAGCGAACAATCAACAGGACAGTCGAATGGATCAAGGGGAACGAGTGAATTTGTTGCAATTTGACATATGTAAGAGAAGAATGGGAAAGAACAGATTTCGCATACGGCGCTACAGCTAGGCGTAGGAAAGTTAACGATTAGGCAACTCGTACTTAAGATCAGTCGACAAGGGGGAAATGAATATATCGGAGAACGTAATGTCCCTTTCGAGAGAGAGACAAAAATATTCAAGTTGAATATCGCGGTCTAAATGTGGTTAATATTGATGTGTACTTAAAATCTCATTGTTTGTTTGTTCATGTAAATTGAGTTTTATATCGAATACATTTGACAAGTGCGATACCGTTTCGTTGCTCTTGATATTTTCGTACTTCATCCATTTCGCATTCTGTTTAGTCTCTATCTGGTTTGTTTGATTACGTATTCACTTTACCGATTAAAAATGTTTGGAAAGAAAACAAAATTTAGCGAAGACACAGGACCGAGTGTAACAGAATCTTAAGTACGAGCGGCATTCTTAGTGCGAAACTTTTGTTTAGCGCATTTACAGAAGCGCCTGTAGGCGCAATGGCTGTCAGTTCAGAAATTTTCCGAAAGCTCTAAGATGATTTGTTGCGCAACAGGATTTTCAATTTAAATGAACGTTATATCCTTTTCGCAAAGACTTGTAAATTTTTATTGTTACATTGCTCGTCTCGTATGACCATATATGTACACGTGAATATGTACAAAAAGGACAGTAATTACACAAGAAGATCAATTGATCGCACAGTCGAGCTTGGCAGAAAAATTAGCAGCGTCAGATAAATATACCCGCTAGCGTTAATCAATGTATGACTAACTCAAAAATTACACAACGGATAACAACAGACTCGAAATAGCGACACGAGTTTGGAGAACAGTAAGCATATGTACAACGAACATTTACGCAAAGCATATTGTTTTTTTATATATTTTTTTTGTTGGAATTACCGCTAGGATCTTTTTAGAGTTCAAACAATATCTCTTGGAGACTTCCGTGAAATAATTCCGAAGTATCGGAATTGCCTGACGCGCGATCGTCATGGGACGACCGCGTCATTTATTTGGCGCTACTTAAGGGATATTCCTATACGAAATACGCACATGACGGATTATGTGTCGATGTAGTTAATGCGCGAAGTAAAAAACGCGATCGTGCAACGAGCGCAATACGGTCGCGTTCATACCTCGCCTTCCGCTCTTCTCTGCTGAAGCTCCTTTTGCCTGGCCTCTTCCTCGGCGATACGAGTCCCAATCGCTGCCAGGGATTCCCGCGTGAACGGACGGAACAAACTTCTTTCTTCCTCTGATATAGAGTCAGAATCTTCGGACATTGTCTAGGCTGCGCACAGCTGAGCCACCTTCCTGCGAATGCGAAATCGCGATGAGCGGGCGAGAGCGCAACGTGAGACCGGGCGAGAGAAGACATAGGAAGACAACAGGAAGAGGAAGGATAATAAAAGAAGTACTGTCGATAGACCAACGTAAATCAAAATCGTTACATCTGAGACAGTTCGGGGCTCAATATTGGATCAACGATGAGAATACCGTGGAGTCCGCGAAGCTGTTAAATAATTGCGAAAACAGTTAAAAGAGAGACTGCTTTAGCTGTGCGAGACGAGGATTCGTGACGACGCAAACTGAAGGGCGCGATTCATCGCTAATAACCGGACTCACGTTTGATCGGTGCTAACAGTTCCGGAAGTGTGGTGTGCGCGTGTCCCACGACGCGGGGGGGTAGTAAAGTTGCTGCTGCGGCTGACGGGGACGACGGGTCCGGTGCTGAAAGCGGCGCGACTTGCCGGCTACCGGCCGGTTCCTGGGCGTCGTCGATTCCGGGCGCGTCGTGCCGACGATGCGGTCACACGACGCCGTTACGTACGGTCGGACGGATAAGGGCGCTCCGTGCAGCACGTCGATTGCCGATCTGCCGCTGCTTTTGCTCTCCCTCTTCTTGTCGATCGCCGTCACGCGATTACTGCTGCTGCTGTTGCTGATGCTACTGCTGCTGCTACTAATGCCGTTGCAGTCGCTACCGCTACTTCTAGTTTTGTTCCTGTTGCGGATGCTGCTCTTGCTGCTGCTGCTGCTGCTACCTGAATCTCGTTCCAACGAAATGGCGACGAGAAATGACGAACGCGCTGCGGCAGTGCGTGCTATGTCGGGGACCGTCCAACGCGAACCAAGATTTTTCATGTCCGACCTAAGAGGAGTCGAGCAAGCGATGCGTTGCGATAAGAAGATTTCGTAAGCCCGATGGCCCGTCGGGCGGTGTAACACATAGCTAACAGTTGGTTTCGTCAAACGACGCTACACCGCGTGTCAACGTTTGTTTTATCGACATTTCCCGCGGTGCAAATTGCGAAAGTTGAACGGCGAAAGAAACGGACTTTAAGGTCACGTGTCCGACCTGACGTAAGTCTTAATTATAGAAACGTGATTAGTACTGATATTTCAGTTAGTATTTCTCGAAATATCACGAGGTCTCGTGGAAGTCATTAGTGAGTAACGTCTCCGAATAAAAGAGCCGTGCCTGCAAATAGACCGCCACCCCTTTTCGAAAAGTGCATACTCACGTGTAAATGAAGCGACGGGTGCGATCAATCCGTTATCCGAAATAACATAGTCTAGTCCTCGATCGATTTTTATCTGCAACAGAAACAGAGAGGCCAGATGAGTGCGTTGATCCTCCGATTCATAACGTTAAAAGTTGATACAACACGCTTCGTGCAAGCCACGAAATCTGCATAAACCTGTTATCAACTGTCTGGCGCGAAAATACTTTACGAGACTACATTGGATGAGAAACATTTCTATCGTAGATCCGTCGCGACCCGACGCGAGCGTATCACAATTCAATCCCGAGTCTTATTTATAATACTGATTAAGTCGACATACGATATCTACGATTCACGAATAAGACCCAGGCTTCGCGCGCTGATGACGCAAAGGATCGCATTTCCGCCGCAGGAGCCCAACTTGCCAGCAAGTAGAAACGCGAGGCGATCTTTTCGGGGCGATTTTTGCGCTCGGGATGCGAATCGCCGGAAGATAAACACGCGCAAGTGGTAAACTGGAGACCCTGTGATCAGAGACTGGCCATAAGAGTTCGTCAAAGTGCCGCGAGTGAGAGAGAAACATAGGCCATCTCACTCTTCTACGATCGTAGAATCGTAGAGCGATATGTCCACGTCTCGAGGGACCTCTAACTTGTTCATCGCGGCCACTCTGAGTGTTCGACTCTCCACGCCATTGTGTTCAGATAGAGACCCTGTAATCAGAGACTGGCCACAAGAGTTCGTCAAATTGCCGCGAGTGAGACAGAAACATAGGCTATCCCACTCTTCTACGATTCTAGCCCATGTTTTTCTCTCACTTGTGGGAATTTGACGAACTCTTGTGACCAGTCCCCAATCACAGGGTCTCTAGTGGTAAACGATCGCGGACGTCCGCGCGCTCGCGCGACGGGGGAGGGAATTTCGCGCGGATCGTGCCGGCACCCCTGTACACAGGCGGAGTCGCGGAAAGGTGTCGGTGGTCTTTGACCGAGTTTCTCGCGGTCGATCATATTCCGCCGAAACTCGGTCACATGCGCTTATGCATCGGCGGGCGGCGGCGCGGCACCGAGCGCGCGGCCCGGCGATACGCAACGTAGGAAAAGTAAGAGTGAAGGGCTGTTGTGTTCGCGCCAGTGGAACACGCACATGCAGAGGGTACTCGGTACCAACGTCCGAGTTCGACACGCGGAAGTTGTCGCCGATATTTACGGTATACAGCCGTGCCATTCTTTCTATTTACTCTTTCTCTCTCGGAGCTTTCAAGGCTTTTGCTCGCCGGGAAGGAGAGACCGCGAAAAGTCTCCCGAGCAGTTTCCACGTGTTCGTAGACAGCGCGGGATATTTGCGAGGATTTATAAATCGCGACTATTACCCGCGTGATGTGGTCGTTGTTCTTGTTTTCTTTTTTCTCTTTATCGCCTCGCTATCTGTGTTGACGAACGAGATCCACATTTTTGGACAACCTGTACGATTATGCGATTGATTATTCAGGAAGAACGCGGTGTATTCGTAATGTAAATATCGTCTTTCTTGTGATAACTGTTGAAACAGCAAATTCTTTCTTTATGACGAAAGAAATCGCGGTCATTCATAAAACCATGAGTTGCTTAAATTCGCTCTTTCGCGAGGCTTGTGCGATACTTATCCTCATTATTGTATTTCTTACAATTTCGTTGTATTTTCCGTATTTGCATAGTCCGACCTACTTAAGGTACAGTACCCAACCCTTGCGTTGTAAATGCCGATGTGAGCGATGGTATATCATAAACATACAGCAACGGACGTTACGTAACTGATCATCGTGAGAGCAGATAAATTAAGCGTTGAAATCTGCGTGTAATCGATTCGTGCAATTTTCATCCGTTCGTGACAATTTTCACGTAAATTAAACTATTAAATTGCTTCCGTAAAACCTTGTCGAAAAGATTTAACAGCAAAGTTTCACGGCTCGACAGTGGACACGACTTTAACATCCTTGTTAATCCAATTACCGTGCTAATTATGAGAGTGAATATAAATCAAAAGGCATTTTCCCTATTTGTCCCGATAAATTAGCGTCACATTCGACTATCTCGGCTAATGGTATATCGCGTTGCTGCGCCGAATAAATCGCAGAAGTGGAACGGGTTATACCTTGCTCCTAGCCGCAACATAAAAAAAAAGAAAAACGACAGATAGGGTCGCGTAGCACGACTCTTATTCCGACGTTCTCGTTACTAATTAGACATTCATGTACACGTAGCAAGAGCAATTACGTTACTTTTAACACGAGAGCATTATCGCGCTTTACGTTGTATAGTTGTCTTGTGGTTTTTCCGTTTTACGAAGGAAATCGATGATTTACAACCTCACGAGATGGTCAACGCGCGAATCGCGTGTCTCGAATCATTTAATGCATGTCCCCTACCCCCCTTGCCTATAGCTGCTTTAGATCGTAACGTGAAATTCGCGCATTGTGCTTGAAATGTGTGATATTACTCGTTCATTATAAAATTCCACGAATGCACAAAAACATGACAGCGCGCGATCGTCTCCATTCGCTTGCGCCTAAATCGTAGCCCTTGTTTTACAACGTTTAACGCAAGCACAGTAAAAAAAGACGTACATATAAAAATTGCAATTGAATCTTCCACGTGGGAAAATAATGAATTATTTGCGACTTTTGCTTTGTTTCGCTAATACTTTCCTCTAAATCTGAATGCGACTGCAATTTTGTAATTATTATACAGAAGCGCCGAAGCTGTGGGTGGATGTCAACGTCGAAATACCGTACTCTCTTACGTTTGATCGGGAGTAGATCGGATTAATGTTATTTTGATATTAACTTGACTCATGGCCTTTCGCTCGTACACTCGGAATACTTTGCGGGACAGTGGCGAGAAAGAGATTTTCTTAATTATTCATTAAGTGGCATTATACAGAAGCCGCGAAATAATCAGCCAATTTCCCCGGTACGTATCGAATGTGCGCTTGAACGGAGCTTGTATTTCATGGATATAGAAATGCAATAAAAAGCGGCGCTCTGCCAGCGTGCGAAGCAAGAAGAAACGAGGTCAACTATATCTGCGACAAATCGGCCTTCATCGAGAAATTATACGCGGTAACTGAAACGGGCGACTACACCGAGCTTAACGAGTAATATTTCTGAAAGAAATTACTGTTTCCCGATTCCCTTTCTGACCCTTCGTATTTGCCAACCAAAGCGCAAATACGCTCTCCACGTCGCTCGCAGCCAATTGGCCTCCCGATTTATTCGAGCTGACGCTTCCGCAGAAATTGTCTACTTTTTGCATCTTTATTTAAACAGTAAGAAACACATGTATGGCAACCGGAAAAAAACCGTTGAGTGTGATCAGAATAATAATGGTGGCGAGTGTGGCGCAGAGAAATGTGCGCTGCTTAGTAACCAAATGAACGAAAAGATCCGAGTTCAAATCCACGGAAACCGCTGGTTTTTTAAGGAATCTTCCGAAGGGAAGTGGCAATCACCGACAGTATCTTGCCACACATACCACTTTAGGTGTGTAGCCCTCCAGATGGGAGGTTTCCTTCGGCAAGGTTTAGCAACCTACCGAAGATGCAGTAAGACCAAATGCTCAAAGTACCCGAACGAGAACTGGATAAAACAGGCTTTAAGCCTAATACACGAGGAGGAAGAAGAAGAAGAAGAAAATCTGGGGAGAATATAAAAAGCAAGAATTAATATAAAATATTGAATGTAAAAGTCAGGCGTGCACAGAGTGTGTAGGAGGAGGAAGCGTTTAATCGTGAATTCTTTAATGTAGAAGGATAAAGGAACCGTCGAGTGGAGAGACACTTTAATATAACAGTTGACGCGGATTACAGAATTTGCCCGCTGAACGATACAAACGTAAACCCGGTGATTTATATTAAATCCAAGATTACGCGCGCAATAACGTCCGAATTTGATGTGATCGCAGTTGTGCTGGTAGGTGATGGTCCACGGAATCCGATTTATGATCGTGAACGGGTTAATGCCAAACGGAACGCGGGGAGCATTATACCAAAACACTTTTCCGTACGTCGTTTGTCCGGATTGCGGATCAATAAATAGCCACAGTGCATACATCCGCGGCGTCGCATCGTACGAAACGATGCGCGATCCATTTCAATTCTGACGTGCACGCGGAAATGAGACACGATTCGGCGCAAACGAGTCAGTCATCAGCGTTCCAATCAGCCTTGACGTTTCTTCTAATAACAATCTCGGGCCGAGGCATACTTTCAGTAAATTAATATACGCGTATCGTACAGCATTACGATTGGCCACCGAGTCTCGGTACGTAACGTCAGAAAGCAAAAACGGCAGAGAAACTCTGTAAAGATATTTCTAAGGTTTCACGTTGCTTTAATCTTAGTTCGTCTCTTCCTAAAGTAACAGTTGAAAAGAGACAAAGAATGAATCAAACTAGGCTTAAGGTTAAACAACGTTAGCGAAACCGGACCTGATAGATTTCCTGTAACTAACCCCCAGAAAAATGTTTTGCAGTTTGATAGCGGTTTTATTTAATCAAACGGGAATGTTGTTATTCAATTAATTATTGTCACACAGTATTGTTCAGTGATTAAGTACCTTTTACAGAGAACGTATATCGATCGCATTAACTTGCAATTCAAACAGCATCCGGGTTGATGCACTTGACCCGACAGCGGGAGATAGATATCTCGCGCGTTCTTAAATTTCGATATTTTCGCAATTATCTTTATACAGTACCGGCCAAAATTACACCACCTTTAGGCTTTCCAAGCATGACTTTCGCCAAAGAGCATCGAATGTGCTAAAAATTGTACAGTGGACACCTGATAACAGGTGCATCTTGTACGTAATGGAATTTGACAAAATACACACCATGCTTTTCGGATTTTGCATTTTTGCACTTTAAAACTAGTTACGCTCAAAAGATCAAAAGGTGATATAATTTTGGCCGGTACTGTGTAACATTTTCCGTGTATTTTCATTCATTCTGGCGTACAGCGTAAAATTTTTCCTACTGAAACAAAACTGCAGGTCTATTGACATACGTTGGTGTATCCACGAGTTAAGTGCGACAATAGCGATAGTCCTGAACGATTTAAATTTAAGATTTTTCCGGCACTCAATATCTTTGCATTCTCGCAGTTTGTTGTAAAGTGCATCGAAAGTCGCGTCGTCCTCTGTGAAAGGCACGATAAATAACTGTTCCCTGCAAGTTGTTTGTACATCCCACACTTGGTTAACTCTCCCCACGAAAAGGATCGGAACTGTCGGGGCGCCCGATTTATTGCATCGCGAAAGTAAAACCTTTGACAAATTATATTGAAAAGTTTCGAATTGCAATGCTTATGCGAAATATATAGCCTCAAAAAAGCAGCTCGCCAAAAAGAACTCGGAGAGTTCGCGATGCCACCAAGTTTCACGCGCGAAGTACCATAGCATTGTTCATCAATCTTTCAAGGTAACGCGCGTTGCGTAAAATAAGAGCGGAGACGAGTCTCCCTCGACAATTGCCTGGTCTCGGTCGTCCCTTCTGAAGATCCCAAAAATTCAAATGACGGAGGGTGCCAGTCTTAAGTATACGAAGGCACGTGCGAAAAATGTATTGGGAAAGGGTGGATCCTGGGGTACGCGAATTGCACAGAACTGTCAACCCCCCCCCCCTCCCTCTCCGCCTGTTTTCTCGGTACCGGACGTTTCGGAGACACCCGCTGGTGGGCGAACGTGAATCATCCGGCCAGCTCAGCCTGGCATTCTGCGTAATCGCAACGCCATATTCGTGGACCCCTACACGGTAGCGCCACCGGAAACCACCCCCGGAGTGGAGGAAAACCCTTCCAGTCGCTGGCGACGGTGGCCGGCTGGTGGGGCGACGCCGACGCCGACGCCGACGTCGCGTGACGTCACGAACCAGGCCGGGTACGTTGCGGAAAAACGTTGTCATGACGACGACCGCTGACGCTACCGTCGTCGTCGCCGCACCGAGCCTTCCGCCGCCGCCGCCGCCGCCAATGCCAGGAGAGCGCAATCGGAAAAAGCGCTAGGGGGGGGGGGGAAGAGAGAAACAGAAAACAGAATGCGAATATCGTAGGGGTCGTATGTGCACGCGTTACGCAATTTGCGTCATCGAATCGCAATCGGCAGTCGGGAACCGCGGATCCACGGGGATGAAATTGGACGCGGACAGACGTGGGTGATGCACGCGCTGAAATAGGCAAGTCCATTCGCTGCCCGGACATCCGGACATCAATCGCGGCGCGACGGGAAATCCCCCGGTTGCGGCTGTTAAAAAAAAAAACGCGCGCACTCCTTGCGTCCTCAATTGTTCACACGCGGAGAGCGTTGTTCGCGAATTATCCCGCGCGCATTCGGATTTACTCGTAAATCGAAATATCGCTGAGGTGTCAGTGGGGAATATTGAGTTATTAAATTATTAAATGTATTATCCGAAGCGGTAATTGTATTAAATTGTTGATTAGCGTACCCATTTTATATTAACACTCGCTAATCTCTTGGGTCAAGCGTTCGCCAAGATCTTTTAAACTCTACGAATATCGGATATTCCGACCAGTGGATTTTATCGACAAGTAATTTACTCGATAATATCCTCCTGCAGTTTTTCAACTCTGATAGTCTTCGTAGGCTCGAGAAGAGGACGAACATTGAAACAAGGCTCGCGCGCGATAAAACAAGTTTATGGATCAGAGATAAGGAGAGGTCGTTGTTTTTAAGATTTATTTCCGTGTTTTGAGATTCTCCGAGTCGGTGGCCATTAAAGTCGCCCAAATTGAAACATCAATAATGTATGACGGTAGACGTAGACGTTTCGCGTGAATGTACGGTTTTTGCGATGCGAACAACGTGAGCAGCGGCGCGAGTTTCCGAGGTTTCACATTTACGTAATTTATTCCGCCGAGCGGCTCGCAGCGTTCGTCGAATAAAAATATTCGACGCGGAAAGCGAGGCGTTCCGTTAAGATCGGTTATTCAATTACGTGAAGAAGTTGCGTTGCTGCAGGTCTCGACTACGAATGAAAGTAAGTTGCGAAGATTTCGAATGCACGACGAATCATCGCGCCGTTTTCAGTTTCCCTTTACGAGAGTAAAGCTAACGGCATACGATACTGTTTTCCCTACTGGATTGCTTACGAGAGCCAATCAGGATCTAGTTTTAAGTCATCTGATCTAAAACTCTGCATCCCTATTGGTTCTCGTAAACAATCCAGTAGGAAAAAAATCGTGTGCCGTTGGCTAAACACACAAACGCCTTAAGTCACCTGATTGAAAACTCTGCATCCTGATTGGCTCTCGTAAGCGATCGAGTAGGAAAAACAGTATCTTGTACCGTTGGCTTAACTTCTAACACACAAACGCCTTGAGCCAACGGGCACGATACTATTTTTCCTGCTGGATTGCTTACGAGTGCCAATCGGGATGCAGAGTTTTCGAACAGGTGACTGAAGGCTAAACCCTGATTGGCTTTCGTAAGCGATCCAGCAGGAATAGTATCGTGTGTCGTTAGCGTTGCACAATCGCGCATTAAACAAATCAATCTCCCTACAATGTTTTTAATAACGCGTCACGGTACGCGAACTACAACTTCGTCGGTAAATTTCTGTATAATTCCACGAGACAATGATTGAATTACGTGGCACGCGTGAAACGTCGATATCCTGCGACTGTCTTACACGCAGTCGAGAAGATGGTCGCAGGGGCTGGCCGGATCGGAAAGATAGAACGGCAGTGGAGGAAAATTGCTTCGCGCCGACGTGCTTGACGTGGCGACAGTAATAATGTTGACTGGGTGTGCCCGGCGTTATTCAGACCGTCCAAACGAACCGTACGACTCACACGATTTCGGCGAAACGTCTGATTCGCGGGAGGAAATCAATGCGTGGGAAGATCAAATGCTGTTCCAGAAACACGCTTTGTATTTGCATTTCTCAACAAATAGTGCGAAGCCGCTCTTGCGCGAATAAATTGATTATAATTCTTAGAAATGTTCAACTTTCAGTTACGAATAACGCTTTCATTATTAAAACTATGGCGAAACAATGTTGAAACGGTCAATGAAACGCGAACAAAACACACGATAAGTTTCACAAAGGATTTAAATCAATTAAATATACATAGATAAGCTTGTTTAACTTTATTTACAGTTGGAGCAACTTTATTGTGTGCATTTGTAATACACAGCGATGAGAGATAGCATTGATATTTTCTGAAAAAGTACCCCGTGTCGATCGCGGCAAGCAGGTCGCCAAGCAATTACGGTCGCCAAGTGGTGATGGCCGCTTACGATCAGACAAACAAACGAAAGTCCGTGGCGCATTAAGCGCGATATAGCAGATATTCTTTCGTACGAAATGGCGTTATTAATTTCTATTTTAGGCCCCGCGAAACGAGAGGGAGGATGAGGCGTGAAGGCACGGGGGAAAGAAAGGGAAAATATTTCAATGCCCGGGCCGCGCGGGCACGCGAGATACGAAAATCTCCGCGTAATCCGTCACGAGGATATATCTCGAGGTGCAGTATTAAGCCAACGGCACGCGATACCTACTATTTTTCCTACTGGATTGCTCACGAGAGCCAATCAGAATTTAGCCTTAAGTCACCTGATCGAAAACTGCATCCAGATTGGCTCTCGTTAACAATCCAGTAGGAAAAATAGCAGCGTGTGCCGTTGGGTTTAGATCAGGTGACTTGAAGCTAAAGCAACTAAACGGCACACGATACTATTTTTTTCTACTGGGTTGCTTACGAGAACCAATAAGAATTCAGAGTTTTAGATCAGGTGACTCAAAGCTAAATCCTGATTGGCTGTCGTAAGCAATCCAGTAGGAAAAATAGCAGTGTGTGCCGTTGGGTTTAGGTAGGGCTGCCATCTGTAATTTTACTGGCCTAGGACAGAAAGGTTTAAAACCCCGGAGTTTTCCGTCTGAAACCCGGACACCCATAATTTATAATATTAAATTACTGCAACATAATATTAAAACGATAAAACTGAATCTTTTATTAATTATTTATTATTAATTATCATTAATAATATCAATATAATGACTACTACAATATTATTATTGTATCATTGATCCCGACCGACGCCCTGGACGCTCTGACAATACCCTGTACGCGGATATATTTGGCAGATTAAATAATGTTAGTTCTACGCGCTTAAAAACCGGATTACTTCAAAAATCCCCCCGGACGTCCCCGGATGCTAACGAAATTAGGACAAATCCGGGGAAAACCGGACCGATGGCAGCCCTAGGTTTAGGTGACTTGGGGCTAAAGCCAACGGCACACGTTACTATTTTTTTTTCAACTGGGTTGCTTACGAGAACCGATAAGGTTGCGGAGTTTTAGATCCAGGTGTCTTAAGGCTGAATCCTGATTGGCTCGCGTGAGCAATCCAGTAGGAAAAATAGTATCGTGTGCCGTTGGCTTCAGAGACCCGGTCGTTGCGTTGTACCGCACGGCGGGCGAAACGTGCCAAGCCAAGTGGAAACGACGCCCGTGCATGTGGACTCGCGACGCTCTGCACTGGCGCGACCCACAAAAGACGAAGTATACCGCGACGCGAAGTATAGCGCGAAACAGGGCCATGCGTTCGTGCGAGGGCAATCGATCGATTGCCCGCTTGCCTGCCCGCTTGACTTCCTTGACGGTTCGGCTCGGCATTGCGCTTCCAAGAATCCTCCCCCTCCCGCGGGGTAGATTACCACCCCCGCCCGTCTCTTTAACTCGCACACGCACGAAATCTGCATTCTGTCGTTTCGTTTCTAATCGCGCGGCGCGGAACACGTCATCGTAATCCCCCGCAACCGGGGAAAACACGGCGGAGGTTAATTAATTAATTAACGGAGATGCGGATGATTAAAGCGGGAAAATCACGAGGAGAATGTTGCTAACGTAAAGTTGAAAGCTAAGCTAATTGAAGCACGCTGTTAACGAACGAGCGACAAGATTATCTCTTTGCACTTGAATAAAAAAAATGCGGGAACAACGCTGCTCTATACCGTTAGCATAAATATTGCTCCGGGGTCGAGGAGATATCGGTGTAATATTGACGTTATCTAACTCTCTCGCGAGTTCCGTCGCTGCGTCGTGGTTTTCCTTGTTTTGCTATCGCGAACGATATTGACGCGGGATTATGATAAACGCGAGTCGCGGCTGCGGGTTTTGGTTTTTTTTGTCATAAATGAAAATCTGATTTACGATATCGAGACAGGTCTTCGCTCGCACCGACAAATGGCGGCACTTTAAGCTCTCTAAACGATTGATGCAACACAAACTTGCGCTGAGCGCAAAATAATGGCGGATAAGGAGGATCCCGCGGTTTAGAAAACAATCCGCATAATGCGTTACTTCAGTATCTCGTAACCTCTTTCTTTTTCCTCGCCCCTTCTCCGTCTCTTTCCCTCCCTCTCTCGGTGTATCTATTCTCTATCGCCGCCTTTCTCTTTGACCCACTAAAGCCGATTATTTCGCACATAAAGAGGGATTAAATTCTTATTATGGCGCGTTCAGGGTACATTAAATTGTACTAATATCGTAATGTGCGGATTACATCTGCGCTCTATCGTCTCGATTACTAAATTAAATTTTTCATTTCGACCTCCCCAAGCAACAAAATACCCAGTTCAATCCGTAATATGCGTTGAATCGTTATATCTGCGAGGAAAAAAATCACTCAGGGATATCAATTTTAAATCTTCTTCCTCTTTCTCCTCCCCGTGTTAGGCTTAAAAGCCTGTTTTATCCAGTTCGTTCTGTACCAGAACCGGTACTTTGAATATTTACTTCATCGTCGGTAGGCTGCTAACCTTGCCGAAGAAAATAGCTCCAATTTGGAGGGCTGTACCCCTAAAAGGATACGTGTGGCAGAATACTCTCGGTGATTACCACTTTCCTCCGGAAAATTCCGAAAAGACCAGCGGCGTTCGTGGATTTGAACTCGGATCTTGTCGTTTATTTGTTCACTAAGCAGCGCACACTTCTCTGCGCCACGCATTTTAAGTCGTATAACGATAACAATGACACCCACATTCGAGCGGGGTCGCGTTGGCTGCGGAAACGATTTACATCGTTTATCGAATCCGGCGGGCGCGGAGGGTGAGGGTATATCCAGCATCTTGACGCGCATTGTTTCCCTTATAAACAGTTGGCCGCTAATGGGCCATGATAAGGCACGACCGTTTCGAATCGGCCAGTACGGAATGACGGCCTGGGCCGGGATTGTCGACGTCCGCGAAATCGGCGAAGCTCCGCTGCCCGAGTGCGCTTGTACCCGTCTGAGTGCACTTGTACTCGAGGACGACGCGGATGAAGGGAAGCGTAGCGCACCTGTTGCGTTCGTTCGCCCCGTAAAACCTGTCCCTCTCCCCTCCCAACCCTCCCGCTGCTGCTGCTGCTGCTGCACCCTTTTTCTGCGCGCGCGCGCACCTTTCGAAGACCCCGTCTGCCGTTGCCCGTCACGGGAATTAGGCGAGTTTTAATCCCGAAGGGAAGGGGCGAGCTTCCGCGTCATCGCGAATCGCCCTCGTTCCGTCGTATTTAACGGGGAATGATTTTCCCTAACAACGTGAACGCGGTGATTACGCTCGATAAATCACCGAATCTCATATCCGCTTTCTGAATTCTTGATACAATTGTACTCGGAAAGTAAATCCAGTGGCGAGCGTGGCGCGGAGAAATGTGCGCTGCTTAGTAAATAAATGAACGGAAAGACCCGAGTTCAAGTCCAGCCACGGACACCGCCGGTTTCTTCGGGCGTTACTTCTCCGAGGAAAGTGGCAACCACCGAGAATACCTTGCCAACCCCTTTAGGGGGGTATAACTCTTCAAGTTGGAGGTTTCCTTCGACAAGGGTTAGCAGCCTACCAAAGATGAAGTAAAACCAAAATGCTCAAAGTACCAGAACGAACTGGATAAAACAGGCTTTGAGTCTTAGTGCACGAGGAAGAAGAGGAAGAAGTAAATCCGTTTGATTAAAGATCGCCGCGAACGGGAGAACGATCGGGCACTTTAGCGACGTTTCCTCTTCGAAACGAAGGCGGGTAACAGTGAGGAGGCGAAAAGAGGAAACGAAAATAATATCAGCTGATAAAATGTCAGCGAACAGTTTTATATAATCGCGCAAGACGTTACGCGCGGTCTCGTCGCCGGGCGCTTCCTACGCCGCGCTCGGCGCGTTAAAGAGAGAGAGAGAGAGAGAGAGAGGAGCGCGGCTCGTTAGCCGGGGCGCACGTTATCATCCCGGCGGTGCTCCCCTTTTTCTCTCGGAGCGTGCCGCTCTTAACGCGGAACTAAGTCCTATTTCAGCACGGATCGGCGATCGCGCGGCGAGCATGTGACGCGACCCTTGACATTACGCCCTATCGATCGTTTATTTATGCCGAGGGATGATTTATCAAACTTTAAGGGATCTCGAGGAACTATCTCGCGGCCCCGGCGTATCAATTATTCTCGCGTTTCGCCCATCCCGTACATTTATACGCGCGGAATGCGAGACGGCACGCGAGTATGCGCGGAATCGAGGAATCCGCCCGGCGTTCGCTCCCGTGATACGTGTGCTCTGTGTGCGTGTGTCGGGTGTGTGTATGTATGGCGGTTACGTCGATAGGAATATCCGTGCCGCGTGACACAAAGGAGCCGAGGGTTGACGCGCGCTCGCATCGACTGTGTCGCCTTCAATGGACGATGACGTAAGTTACGTCTGCTCACGCACGATTACGCGGCGGATCGAGCCGCTGTAAGTTCAAGTATGCCGCGAGACGAAGGCGCCGTCGTTGCGGCACCGTTTATTAAACGACCGCGGCGAGTTTAAGCCCGTTTTAATCGGACCTTGGCTCACCCCGGGGAGAAAAGTCACGTCCCGCGGAATATCCCGGATCTGCCGCGCCGCGGAAACTTGGAATAACAAGTTCCTTAACGTATATATAAAAATAGACTTCTTCCTCCGGCGCGACGGCAAGCCATTGTTCGTCGCGACATTTTATCGTACTCGCGCGAAATTTCAAACGAAAAATCCTCTTTTCGGCGCACCGGAAGCGGACGGGCTGCGGTGCCCTCGGTGGCGGGGAAGAGACCGCGCGCAATTATCGGAATGCAAATCGCTCGAGCGCACACGTGCCGACGCGTGCTCTTTTTCCCCGCCCCTCCGTAGACGCCCGGCGGGAGAAACGGGCGATCGCGCGAGATAACGAAAACCCGCGCGTCACTCGCGCGCGAGCGGCGCGGGAGCGAAAGTGATGGGCGGCTGCAGCGCGGTCTGCGCCGCACTGATAGAAAAATATGTAGTATTTGAAATAATTCTAGTCAGGAATATCATTTTTAGAGTAATTACTATAATATGAGTAATAGCAACTATATAGACACAGTGATGCCAACGATTTAAAAAGTTTACTATAAAATATAAGCTTTTAACTATTATTCTGTTAAAATGCCCAGGTAATGAACAGTAAAATAGTTAATTATTTTTATATAGTAAGTACGATCACGATAATAGTAAATTTAACTACATTTCTATCATCCACCTTACCAATCATATGGTAAACAAAAGGGAAGTGGTTCGTAATGTCCTCGCTAGAGGGACGCGCGGTGTAAGACTTTCTCGTAATATAAATTATAGTGAGATTGTGGTAACTGCAACCATTTTTTTTCTATCAGTGCGTGCTCGGGAGAATACAGCAAGGGGGTAACCACTAGCTAAAATGTTGTCCCACCGATTACATGATTTCATACGATTTCATCTGATTACAAATAATTTCGTCGAATTGCAAATAATTTTCTTAAAGGCGACGCTGTTAAGAGCTGTTAGATTTCCTCAAAACATTTTATCTTTTTGATTTTACTAATAAGCATTTGCTTCTAGAGGTAATTTCAATTAAGATTGTAGTACTCGGTTAGGTAGAAAACGTATTTCCTCGCTTCCCATTTTTCCCACCAGTCCAACCCTGGTCTTATTGTTAGCGAAAAGTAATTTTGTATTTGTATCTACTGTTTATTGGTCTGAATTTACGCGCAAAGGTGTATCAGCTCACTGTCCTAACAGCAACCACTTCAGTCTTATTATGAAAAAAATAATACGCGCTCATAGACGTGAACTATGATGTATATTTGGATATTCACTGAAAGAAGTAAATTTTTCGAGAAAATGAAAATGTTGAAATTTAACGTGCATTGTCTAACAAGTGAAGAGACTTGAAAATGAAGGCAAAACGATTACATGGAGATTTCGTAAGGATTTCATAATGATTTCGGAGGCACTGTCCCATGATTACATTGAGTGGGTTACCCCCTTGGAACGCAGGGTGTCCTAGTCGCGGCGCGACGCAAGTCGCACGCTTCCTCGCGGGAGAAAGTCCTCCGAGGCGTCGTCGTGCACGGCGCGCGGTGATCGATACCATCGCGCGGCTCTCGAGCGGATCGTGCGGCTCATATTGACCGGCAATTTTCGCGCCGAGGGAAGGTCACCGGCTAGCAGACATGTCACAAGCGTCGTAATCGCGGCGCGATCGATCGCGGCAATCGAATCGACGTTAACCCGGCCTTGTCAGTCTCGCGGTTCCAATCGCACGAGCCGTCGCTAATTAAAATTTTCGAAATATCGCCGGGGCACCTGGGAAATACCTCGCGTCTAAACGCTGATACCGTCCAGATAGGAATCTAGGGTATTTCTTTGACTTCGCTGCTATATTTTCGTTTCCTCGCGCCGACTTGTACGGTCATTTAGATTGCGTACGTAGATAAGATGGATCTCGATCTCGATCTCGGCGGTTATCACGAGGGATTGTACGACAGAATTCGATATTTAGTCGTCGATCGTTCGTATCGTTATTCATTCGGGACGCGACGGTCCCCGGGATTTGCTGATCGGATAAGCAATTCTACAGCGATCTTGTATTCGGGTTCCATTTCATTAAATACCATCGAAGCTAAATATCTTTTAAACGTTGTACCTTGAACGTACTATGGTTTATAAGTAAATATTCCTGCTAAGAGCCAACTTTCCAATATTTTCTGGATTGGTAAAAATATTCACGAAACCGTTTCAAAATTTTCCGAGCATTAATGTACCTTACGCAAGTACATGTCTAAAAATGAATTGAGTCTTTTCGAGTGCATTCTCGTGTACGCCGGTCCTTCTTTGTCTTCTCTGTCGTTTTATGTAAAGGAAAATCTTCTATTATGAAACAGGTTCCTAATATGAGATAGCAGAGTTTTACCGCGAATCTATTGCCCTTGGAGTGAAATCCGTTTAGTGGAAAGCTGATTGTTAGATCGTGTAATCGTTGCGAAAAAAAGATTTGCGATTGAATTTGGACGTTGAAAACCTGCTGTCTCGTATTAGAATCCTCACAATAGAGGACTTTCCTATATACGAACCACAAAAAGTGTGCCTTTAGACAAAACGAATCGCCTGCACTGGTCACTCTCTAAAAATCAATCGGTGGGTTATCAGTTCATCACTGGAAACAGTGAATAGTCACTGATTTACAGTTATAAGTATACCACTGAAAATCGCATCGTGGTATACTTACAACAGTAATTCAGTGACAATCCACTGATTGACTTTTAGAGAGCACTTGGACCGCGAGGGGTTGCAGCTCGGGAAGGAGGACTTTTGGCGCGAGTTATCGCCCGACGTCGAGACGGAGAGCGACGGCACGAGCTCTGGGATCTTGTCGGACATAGTCCTCGTGCCGATCGCCGTTGTCCGCAGGCTCGACGGGCGCATGGCCGATCCCTGACCGCGGTAATGTCGATCGATATATCGGGAATGGCAGCCACGGCACGGCACGGCACGGCAGGGCACGGCAGGGCCGCGCGCACGTCACGCTACACGTTATAGGTACGCGGCGAGACACGCGGGGCCCGTGCGGCGCGCACACCTTGGCAATTCGATTCCTATCGCGCCTCGTAATCGAGACCTCGTTACCGCCGATGTAAACGGCGACGTGCACCGCGACGCGGGTCGCGACGCAGCCGACGCAGGCCGCCGAGGGCCTGCACGGGAGCGTCGCGAGCGCCGCGCCGCACGCGCCAGTGGAAGTGGTCGAATCAACGACTGGTCAGACGTAGCGTCTACTCGCGGCTGACACGCTTCGCTTCGATCATCCCCAGTGACTCTTATAGTCACGCCCGGGGAAACTTTTTCACTACAACGCTTATACAACGCTGATGCCCGACATATTTTTACCGTCGCGCCGACCAAAGAAGGTAGACCTTTCAGGTGGGAAGCATAATAGTGCAAGTGTCACGCCGCTATTTTCTTCTTTCTCTTAGAAATAACGCTCTCTCCCGGTTGTGCGCGAATCTAGCGCTTCGCGACGGTGGCCCAGCTGGCTAAAAGTCAAGTATCTGAGCGCTGATACGAGTAGCCTGAGCTAAGGGGAAAACGGCCGATCGTTAATCTGGTTATTTAATATCCCGTCGGTGCAGCTCGGATTTAACGCCGCGCTTGGAAATTCTATTCTAGACAATTTCTCCTCTGCCAACCAGAGGTCACTAATAGATATTCTCCTAGATCCTTACTGACACCGAATGCCAAACCCGCGGATTTGTACCACTTTAGATGTATCAGTGGTGCTATTATGGATCCATCATTACTCCCACGTTACGTGCCAGCCATTATCTTATTAATATATATCATTATAATGTACGCCCCCGTATGTCTCTACAGCTTTGCTTACTTGCGCTATATTTACGACAGCTACGCCCGTGGTCCTGCGGAATGTCAAACAGTCTATTACCGCCGATACCGGACGCCTGGTTAAGTGCTCTTAGTTTTCGAGGATTACCGATAACTCGTTATTTATGAATGGGACGAGACAGTCGCCGCGGTAATCGGGCGAAACGGAAAAGTATGAATCTTTATAAACTACCTATCCCCGAGAATTGTTCCCCGGAGGTTTGTCGAAGCTTGTACAGCAGCCGTGTATTTCAACGTCGCGAATCTCTTCACGTTGCTCGCCTCGGGACGAACGACTCGCGGCGATCCGATTTAAGAGAGACAGATCGCGTTCCCGAACGGTAGACTATCGTGCGGAGAAACGAATCGATAGGTCAAACTTTGTCGCGTTATCCGTAACGAGCTGCTTCGATTGACTCGACAAACGCCGTATTCTCCAATTATACCGTCCGAACTTGGGCGAACGAAATGAGACGGCACGCGTCACTTTGACGCGAGTTACGCGACAGGGGCGAGCTTAAAAGCCGCGACAGACGCTCGAGAGAGAATGTTTGAGAGAAAAACAGGACGACTTTCGGACGCTCCTGTTGTTGGTCTCTCGGTGGAGACACGCGTGACGATGTGCACTCGAGTTGACACTTACGGTTGAGGAGGTCGAACACTCCAGCGTAGATAGTCACCGCTGCGAACGTAAAAGTGAAGCGCAACGTAGCGATATGGAGAGAAGAGAGGCACTGCGACGAGTCGAGCGGAGAGAGAGAGAGTGAGAGAGATTGAGATAGAAGAGAGAAAGAGAGAAAGATAGAGAGAGAGAGAAAGAGAGAGAGAGAGGGAGGGCGCGGGGGCGGGGGCGGGTTCTGGGATACCTCCGCGGGCCTTGCTCGAGATGTAGGGGTAGCACAACCGAGCACCGTGAGAAACGACACACCGAGATGCACTTTCACACCGACGATGCTGAAGAAGAACGACCGACGGAGACGTGTGCGGCGCTACAATTCCGCCTCGCGCGATGTCCCTCCACCTGCGCGCGTATACGCGTGCCGCCGTGTGTACACGCGTGCACGGACCCTCTCCGCTTGCTCCGTCGCGCGCTACGCCGAGTCTCGCTCCTTCTTTCGCCCCTTTTCCTTTCAGCCCTCGGGCGACGATGGCGACCACGGTAGTACGGGGCGCTCTTCGGTTTCGAGTGACTTTCCCTTCTCTCTACCTTCGCGCGTCGTGCGGTTTCTATTCTCCCTCGCTCTGTCAACACCTCTCTCTCCCCTTTGGTATTTTTCTTCTTGTTCCTTCCGTCGCTTCTTCCTCCTCCCGATTCTTCTCCTCCGCCTTCTTCTCTATTCTTCACCGCAGCGGCAAGGACCCGCCCCGTGTCGCGCTACACGAACGTGTAGTGGATGAAGAGAGCGTAAAACTTGCTCTGCGACAACATTATCCGGCCGGTTATCGGTGCCTCGGTTGCCTCGTCATTTCGTCTCGCGTCCGTCCTACGGTCTAAGCCGCCCGCGCGCCGCAACGAAAATTGATCGCGTTGCGCGCGACGGTCCCTTCCTCGGGGGACAGGCCCGTCGACGCGTCCGTGTCCGGCCGCCGCGTCGCCCGTGTTGACGCGGGGCTACTCTCCTTAAACACACCGGGGTCCGTTCACGTAGGTCCGCTACCACTTCTCTCGCGCTGCGCCACCCTTAGCTGCTCCAAGCGCGCTGGGTCCGCGCGCGGCGGCTCTTTCTTTTCCACTCCCTTTGTTCTTCACCCGCGACTCTCACCGCCGCACGTTCGTGCGCGCCCACACACACACGCGCACACCCGCGGGACGGCCACACACACAAAGACAGCGCGCGCGCACCCTCTCCACGCGTGCGCGCGCGCGCACGCGCGTGCATACGCTCACGGACACGCGCTAACACACACACACACACACACACGACGTCGGACGCTGCCAAACGCACGCGCGCGCGCGCGCCAACGATCGTTCTCTTTATCCCTCTCGTTTCAACCCTCCCTCAGCGGCCGCGTTCCTTCTCTCGCTCAGCTATGTCCTCCTTCGCCACCTCCACCACCAGCACCACCTACCACCGCTCACTCTCGCCCACTCTTTCCTCCCCTTCTATTTTTCTCCGTCTCTCTCTTGTGACCCTCCTTCACCCTCTCCCTCGCACCGTCCCTGCACCTTCTCGGCGCGCGCTGCGTCCGATCCGCTGGACGTCTCACCCTCGGAGCAACGCGGCCGGCACGTAGGGTCGCTTTCTTTCTCTCTCTCTGGTAACGCCAAGCCCCGAGGCCTTCGTTCCCCGCGCGCGAGTCCCTCACGTCGTCGGCACTCTCGGCGAGTTCACCCCCCGAGCTCTCGCGCGTACCACGTACCCCTTGGGTTCCTTCTCGCGCGTTCTCTCTTCGTGCGCTACTTGGTGCCGCGAAAGCGACTCTCCTCGGTGCCGACTGTGCCGCGATCAGCCTCGAGCCGACGCGAACCGCTACTGCATCGCCACGCGCCAGTCCCTCGCGCAGCGGACTCCGCGGAAACTAGTCACGGGGCACCCCGCTCCACGCCCGCTATACCTCATTCGCGATCTGCTACGCGAACCAACCGACCGACCAACCCCCCGCTACTCCGTCGACCACCCTGCGCCCTGCAGAGCCGCGATTCCGCGCCGTGACCGACGGCGCGACGATCCTCGACCCTCGAGGACGATCCTGGCGGGATCGAGTTTTGCGACCACCGCGCGACCGGCGAGCGGAATCGTCTCGAGGGTGCGAGTGGTCTCTTTCCTTTCCTCCCGCGAGCCTGCCCGCGGCGTAGCGACGGTACCGCCGAGACGGCACGGGGCGAGATCAATGCTCCGTTCAGGGCTCCGTAAGTGCTTGCGTGGTGCGCCTCCACGTAGCACGGGGTGGATCAATGAAAACGTACCCCTCCAGCGCGGCGTCGTCGTCGACGTAGCCCCGCGCGCCTCCCCTCGCCGCGCCGCGCCACGACGGAGGGAATCGCGGTGCCCTACCGCGCCACTCTCACTACCGCCGCCTGAAAACGTTCACCCGCACCCTCTACGGCCATACCCGCGAGCCTCGGTAAGCTCGCCCGCGAGGTTCGTCGCCGCGTTGCGGACGCCGACGTCTCCGTCGGCCCGGCGCAGTTCTCACTCGCGATCCAACGGTTCTCCCGCCTCGCCCTTGAGCCTCTTCTTCATTTTGCGGGGAAAATATTAAAGGGACTGCGCTTAGATACGTTGACAGATGAAAGTTTAATGAGAAGAGCGAGAGGATGACGGAGAGATGAATTAAAAGCTGAGACGTGAATGAAGATGAATGCTTGCAGTCTCCGTATATTTGCGAAAAATATAGCACTATGTGAAATACACAGGAAATATAGCGAGATATGTCTCGTCATAGTGTACTTGGTACTTAAATATTAAACGGGAACGAATAACGTCATAAAGAAAAGTATATAAAATGTCGTACTAACTTATCGTATATTTCGTAAATCGTGCATACAATCGGCGTTCAATTATAAATTGCCTAGAAAAGTTCAATCATTCGTTGTAACAAATTAACGTGCCGTTCTCTCATAGCGCATAGCGCAAAAGAAACGTTATTGCTTTTATCCTCTTTATCGAGCGTCAACGAACAACGCGTTCTCGTAAAATATCGAAACGAAGAACCAGAGGGCTACGCTAGAATCTCGACAAGAGCTAGATACGTTATGAGAGAACGAATTATCACTCACGCTTATCACACTGATATATCAGATCCGAGCTAATGATTCGTGTAAAAATATATATATGTATGTGTTGTATAAATATAGGAATATCTCTTTGTGAAGAATAGGTTGTGTAGTAGCGATGCACCTAAACGTACACGCGACATACGAAGAAACCACATGGCACACGAGCGGCGAGTGCTTCACCGGCTTAAATATACGTTGCCATGCCGTTTCGGCATTTTGCGAATGCAAAGATACAGGCCGGTGATGACCATAATGAGCAAAGGAAGGCCAAGGCCGATCGAAATAATCATAATGACTAGAGAAGAGAACCTCTCCTCGGGTGGTGTGCCGTATCCGATCACGAAAGTCCTGCAAAGCGAGACATCTCGTTAATTGAAGCAGCCAGGGAAATTTGACTTGTGACTCGCCGTGGAATTTTCTAAGTAAGAATTGACAACAGTTTCGTAACCGACGACTCACCACGTCAGGTAACTCGTCTTCTTGTAAAAACCGTCTCCTCTCGAGCCCAGGGAAACCGTCAGCTTCTGCAGCAAAAGATCGTCCGCGGCTTCGCCGTAGTAACAGTAGAGCATCGAATTTTTAATGGCGCTCGAATGATTGAACACTTGTTTTGGTGGATACTGGACTGTCCCCGTGGAACTGGTTACGTCGCGCGACGCGGTATCGTACGACACCGGCCGCCATTGTAAATACGACCCGGCGTTCAGCGCGCCGTCCAGTTCCCTGTAGGGTGGCGTTCTAACTTCGACAACCTGAAGAAAAAGAAAAGCACATGATAATACTTTCAATTAAAATACACGCGAAAGCAGCGAGACGGAGAGAATTTTCTCTTAAAATTTATCCTGAAGATTGTATGATCGTGGGACACGGCATTTTATGAGTATTTAGGTAAAATTTCACAAAACCCTCATAAAGTTCTTCAAGATGCCACGCTGTTCCACGATGGCGTGATTTTCAGAGAAAATTCTCTCCGCGTGCAATAAATGTACGCGATCGTTACCTCGAATATACCCGGGGTATGCTCGTCGTCGAGGCTCTTTTTCGGATCAACGAACATCGGTACCTCGGGATCGCCACCGCCAACCGCGAGCAGCTCGATAGCGAATCTGCTGTTGGAAAAGGTTCCGTTGGTCTGGATGTGGTCGAGGATGATGTCCACTTGCGTGGAGTTTTCGGTGTGCAACATGTGCGGCAACGTGTCCGAATGGTCGACGGTGCAGAATCCTCGGAGCTGGCGAGCGAAAGAGAGAGAGAGATGTTTAAGTGTACTACGTACAAACGTGGTACAAAGAAGCCATGTGTACATATGTTCAGGCTCAAGCTGAAGCTGGCGCTCGCTTGACCGAGCTGGTGAGATTACATTCGCATGCGTCGCTACGTACTACCGAAATACTTGTTCTTCAATGCTGCAGAAGACTTTACCGAAAGCTTTATACTCCCGTATCTGCTGATATCCTTAGCTGTATCGTGATAAGAGTTACCCTCCATATCCAGGTAGACGAACTCGCTCTTTTGCGATAGGGAAAGGCGCCGCCAGGTGAAATACTCGGGACGCAATACGTTATTAATGACGTCGGCAGTGTCAATCAGTGCCGTGTCATTTACGTCGTTGAATTCGATAATCTGTAACACGCAACGCACACGGTTATTATTCAACGCAAACGCTGGCAAGTCGTAACAGATGACGAAATTGGGTCACCCGACGATGAGCGATTCAACCTACGTAAATACAATTCGCGATTTCTCCCGCGTATAATTGCACATTAGCGCGCAATAAGACTGACTTAAACCGCAACGCGTCGACGTCGACGTGACGCGCCCGAAATTCCCGCGGGCGAAATCCGCTCGCCCGTTGCCGCGGGCAATTCCATAGCTTTGCACGCGACCATTAATTCGGCCGAACAAGACGAACCAGCCGTCAATTGCGCGCTTTACAAAGGATTAGTTCCGCGAGTGTCGTGCAGCGTTCGTCGAGTGAGAATCTTAGAATGTCCCGACGACACGAGGTGTCGCAAATGGAGATTTGTGTAAACATTTGTGTTACTTTGCCACGTCGAGACACACTTGAACGTGGCGAAACCGTAAAGGCATATGTCCACGACGTCCTCGAACTTGGCCCAAGTTGTACAACACTTTCGAGAAATGTGCTTTTATGGAATAGCTGCAGGTTGATTGGCTACACATTTCTCGGAACTAGAACGTGGACCAAGTTCCAGCATCGTGGACGCCAGGCCTTTAACGGAGATACGTGCGCATTCTCATCTCGGGGAGAAGAGAGGCTCGAACACTCGGCTTGAAGAGAGGCTCTGCGAGAAATGAAGACATTGTGGAGTGCGAAGGTTTAATTAAGAAACCGCGGATGTATCCTCCACGCTCGGCAGGGGAATTGCGACGAGTGGATTCGTGCCGGCTCACTCGGGTTTACGTCCACGTTTGGCGGCGGTAAATTGGAGCAATGAGTAATCATCGGTGTAATGCGGGTTTTTAAGCATTTTTTAACACGCTATACTTTCATATTTCTCTATAGGCGTGTATCTACATGTGTCGTTGCACTTTTGTCAAATTCTATTCACGCGTCCCCCGGCAAAATCTCATTAACATCCAGCGCTCGTTTCCGCATACATTTCGCCGCTCGTCTATATAAAATTCGTCTAACGCGGATTTGCATAAATATCCATTGTTATATTTGGCGCAATTTGTTGATATCACTACTCTCGTAGGGAAGATAAACATATTTTTTTAACAAAATATTTCCAACTAATTAAATCGTACAGTTCTTGCTCGGTTCGCACGCTTGTACTTGGCGTCTTTTTGTTACCTTTTTAAAAAAGGTAATTCTTTTTTAGTTCGTCTAACGCGAAGCTTGGAAAGATCAATTGACATAATTCGCAACCTTGAGACTTGGCAGCGAAAAGTGATTTTCACAACCTTAATCGCCTCTCGATATACACGGGGAGAATTTTCTCTTAAAATGACTCCTGAAAATCATGTAGTCATAGGACAGCACGGCACTGCGAAGAGTTTTATGAGAGTTTTTCAAATTTGACTAGTAAAGTGTGTGGCAAAATTTCAGAAAACTCTCATGAAGTTCCTCAAAATGCCCCCCGCGATTTTGAGGGTAAATTTTCCGAGGAAACCCGTGTACGCAGCTCACCCCGCCGAAACGAGGCAGATTTCGCCGACTATCCGTTAAACGAACTCGTAGCCGTTGAAAGGGCCCTCGGGAGAGTTTACCTTGTTTATTATCACCCCGAAAGAGTAGGCGGGCCTCTCCGAGAAACTGAGCGAGTTCTCCCGTCTGGCGAGATAATCGGGCCAACTGATGTTGAGCCAGGCGGAAGGCGTCGTGAGCGCCAGCAGCACGGACGGGGTGCCGACGAAGTCCCACAGGTAGTGCAAGGTGTCGTTGGCGCCGTCGGCCCTCAGGTAGATCGCCGTCACGTTTCGCACGCGGCACGGCTCCTCGCAGCCCGGGTTCACCCACGAGCGCAGCTAAGGCATAGGATAGAGCGGGCGTTTATACGCAGCGTTACGCGCGGAGATTAAACGACGTCGTATTAACGGACGGATGGCCTAGATCAGTGCCGGATCGCGCGGCCTTGCCGTTCCTACGAGTCTCCCCCGTCGAGATTATTATCGCGCACGAAACGGCGTTGCACCGTTACGCTGACGCGCTATCTGCGAGCCGTCGTGCGACGAAAGCTACGCGCGTTTCCCCCCTCGTCGCCCCTTTTCATTCGCGAAACCCGCGCAAGAGAGAGAGAGAGAGTTACGCGCAATACGCTCGGCCGTTCTGTCGTAGTGTTTTCTCCGCGAGCACGGGGGGGAGATCCGGCGTTCTCGCGTACGCTAAGATAATCACGCATTTTGCGCCTTTCAATGTATTCACGAATCATATTTCTGACGCACCGACAACGAAATACAAGGTAGAGAACGAGGTGTAAACCCGCAGGTGGGGCATTGTGGTGCACACAGGGGTTCGATTACGAATCTTTTCCTCTAGCTCGTGAAAGGTGAAATGTTTCATTGAAGAACTCAGTAGTTTCGATAATAAATTTCGTTTATTAGTTTTATACGCTTAAAACGGATGGTTTTGGAAATCTAGTTTCGTATGTATTAAATTTATTTTAATTTTTATGATTTTCTTTTGTTATTATTTAATATAATATATATATATATATAGAGAGGAAATCTACATTAGCCTATTATGAGATGGGCGTTGAATATGAAATAGAGTTTCTGCTAAATAAATAGGCATCGTCTGTTGGTTCCACCATGAATTTATTACGTTGGAGTAAAATCTGCTTCATGGAAAATAGATTGCTAGATCGTGTAATCGCTGCGAGAAAAGATTTGCGATTGAATTTGGGTGTTGAAAACCTACTATCTTATATTAAAATCTTATCTCGTAACAGAGGACTTTGCTGTATATACTTTTTTTAAATTGATGTGAGAGGAGAAAGTGACAAAAACCAGGTAAAAATAATCAATGAAACATTTCACTTTTCACGAGTTCACGCTAGAGGAAAAGATTCACGATCGAATCCCGGATTTCGGGCGTTGCTGGGGGTATTTTTTGGGCATTAGTGGGTGCTATTTGGTCCTGGTGGAGCATTATAAGGAATCTGAAAAGATAAAACGAGATAAAGTTCCCCTGGGCATCGGTAGACATTGGCGTACGTGATATTTTTTTTTCGGTCAGCGGTGCAGCCCTCGGTATAGAAGTGAACGCGGCGGATTTGTTCGTTCCACTTTCTAAGGCGTTTTTATCTGCACAGCTGGCTTTTACACTTGTTTACTAATTCACGCCCGGGATCGATCGCTGCGGTTCATTGCGAATTTAAAACGAATTAAAACTAGGCCTGTACGCAAAGCACGATCGCGCATATCGAATACATTCCTCCGAGCGCCTTAAAACATTAATGGTAATTTGACGCACGCTGTTGTTTACAATTGACAAACTCGCTCCTCCAGCGTCGCGGTACACGTCGATAAGATAATTATCGGGCGTACGCAATCCTTTGATGAGAAACTACACCCGGGAGGATAAAAATTAAGCGCAAAGCGAAGAGCAAGGCGGTCCGTCGTTAATTTACTTGTTACGCCAACTTTTTCCAGCCGTTACCATACTAGTTTATTGCTCGACTATCGAGCCTCCGGACTAACTAACTAACGCGTCGAGGCGTCACGCTGACGCAACCGAAACGTAAGAGCCAACAACGAGTGGAAAGAAAACATCGCGCCGCTCCACATTCGCGCGCGATTATATCATCCCTCGCGCCCCTCGCGGGGCGATTCGATTCGTGCGCGCCGATCGCGCGACTCCACGATCGACCGTGCCCTTCGATCGCGAGCAATCTAGGCCGCACTTATCCGATCAGCCGTCAGTGCGCGAGAGCGTGCGGCCAATTTACCAATAGATCCACCTGTCCGGCGATAAAAGAAACGTCGCAACGAGTCGCCGCCGCCGCGCTCGGAGGCGGAAAGGGTTACGAAAGGGGCAGAGGGAGAGAGGGGGGGGGAGAGCAACCTCGTGGACGCAACACGCCCCCCTGAACATCGGCGGTCGGCGGATCCCTTTGTCCGGGACTCGCGTGTAACGCGTCGCCCGATGGTTCAAAGTCAACGCGCGATGAATCACGCGCACGCGATCCGTCCGTCTCTACGACGACGCGGACGACGCGCGGCCGATCAGCCGCGATCGCGGGCAGGCAGCCTCTCCGGCGTACCGGACTCGGGAGGCCGTGCTGCCGCTGTTTGTGTACTCACTTTGCGCCGCGCGACAGGGTCCGAGTCCGCCAGTGCGACGACGAGCAGCAGACAGAACGTCGTGGCGCTGGCCATGCCTGCCGTCGCATAAGACAACGGCGACGATACACGCGAAACGTCCTCGTAACTTTGCGCTTGTCAACACTGAACGCCGTTCGCGACACACTGACAGCAACGCGATCGCGTGGGAACACGCGGCTCCACGGCGGGCGAGCGGGTGGCCAGCGCCGTCGCGGCAGCGAGGGGAATCGTACGCCGAGGGTAATCGCTCGACCGGTATGTCTGCCGTGTCGGTACAGCGACTGGTCGCGACACTTTGTACAATACAAGCGGATTGTTATAAATTAAGGTGGCTCCCGCGTACCCCGACGGAAATAATTCTACAAAATTGTACAAGGGAATTAAACACAACCGCCGGAGTCTAAGAAATTCTACGTAAATTAAAAAAGTGTTACGAAAATCAACATAAAAATGCTAGAATGCTAAAATGCTGCAACACTTTTGTTAATTTTTGTAATACTCTACTTTTTACAAAAGTGTTTTATCTCAATAAAGAATGGCCCGCAGGGTCGTTTTCATACCTGGTAAAATTCTTGCGCGTAAAAACTGTAAAGGGGTTTTAGATTAGGTTAAATTGGATGCACTTCAGTTGCAATTCATTTATTAATTAACTGTACAGTGATATAAAAGATACGCGATACTGATAATGCAGAAGCACCATACGTATAATTATCCGCGCTGATCTAATCTGTGAATTTCTCGTGACGAAAAATGGCGTCCTCACTAAACGATAGTGACTAAAAATAAAATCTCAAACAAAACATCTATTTCCGATATTTCTGATGCATATAAATGCTCGATGATCCATGGATTACGCACTGTTTGCACGACACATAGCTTACGCTGTATAGATTATTGTATTTTACGCGTACACGCCCAACCCTGATTGACGTCCCTCCGGAGTTGATACGAGAATCCCAGCGCTATACATACATATATGGAAAAAACTAACGCCTCTGTCCGTGTTCAACATCGCGATTAAAAAGTTACAGATTGAAGTATTTCGATCGTACTTAACAAATAAAAAACGTGTCATCTCTTTTAATACGTGGCGTTCAAAGTTAGAAAGTCGCAATTGGGGCAGTGTCTAATTACAAATGGTTCTCGTCGTATTTAATGTCGCAAGCTAAATTAATTTTCTCTGAAGAGAAACTTGCTTCGCATTATGAACATAATTATTCGTAGATTTTAAAAGGAGCGTCGTGAAACAGAACAGTGATGCAGCAGTATTTCCTTCTTGAAAGAAGGAATTGATGAGGCCCGTTAATTTATAAGATCGATAAGAATACCAGGTGTAACATTCTCGTGGATGCGCACTCGTGAGCAATCAGAAATTTGCCCCAAACCTTCAAGCTGCAAATCATTGCGGTTGAATGCAGCAAGAACCAGTGAACAATTTGCCCCAAAAATTGGTCACATGCGCAAAGTTTCACCTTGTATTTTTACATCGTGAGACTATTTTAAATTACGAATATAATTATCAACATATTTATAAAAGCAAATTGCATTTAAAACATTTAAAATATATGAAAGGAGTATCGCGAGGTGGCTTTGCTTTTGGCCGAAGGATAAATCTATTTATCAAGATTGACGTTCGAAGATGCAGAATGCACCTGCCTCTCGAAATATAAAGAAAAAGAAATATCTGTAGACAAAAGGAGTCGTGCCGGAAGCTGAAGCATCGCGGTGGCAAAAGTTTCCTTTTCCGAAATGAAAAGTAGATCCGCGATCTGCGAATAGAGCGTTACGAAACCAAGAATCGTCGGGATCGACTCGCGTGCGTGCACGCCGCGTGAAATTTACGCAACGAATTCAAATCTTAAACCGGCTTCGTTACATCAAATTTATAACAGGTATATGCTCGATTTAGATATCATTTATTTCCCGCTATGACGATGCATTAATCGTTGCCTCGCGGGCTGCGCTTTCGTCCCTCGGCGAAAAATTGAAGCCGCGCGCTCAAGGATCGCGATACTCACCCAATGGCGATACTTACCCACGTCCTCCGCAGACTCTCGCGCACGCGACAGCGACACTCGGGGCGCTCTCGGGAGGACTTTTAACGTTCGGCGCGTATTGTAAATATGTAATATGAGCCGGCCTTTCGCGCCGAGAGAAGGAAACTCGTACCCCATTGGCCGTCGAATTCCGCCAACGGTGGTGGAGTTACCAAGCCTCGGCACATTATTCCGCATAGTCTCCGTGTACAATCCCGCTTTATGTACGTATACAAAGTGCCCTCGTCGCGGCGCAGGCCTTGAGACGTGTATTAAAATTCATTGTACCTGTGAAAAAGTTCTCATATCGCCGCGCCGGTACAATACGACGTTACGCCTTGGCGGCGTCGGAAGTCGCTCGTCGCGCGAGGCTCTTTGTGCCGAGAGATCGGCCTCTGGCTCGATACTACCGAGTCCGCAAATTAATATTAATATTAATCGACGACTGCGAATACTCGCGTGCTAACTCGTGCACCTGGCGGGCATCCGCGAGCGCACGTCGCTGGTAAAGTTGTAATTTCGCCGAGATAATTAGAGCTACACGGAGTATGGTAAAATTTCAGGAACTCTCATAAAGCTCTTCGAAATGCCGCGTTGTCTCCCAAGATCACATGATTTTCAGGGTGAATTTTAAGAGAAAATTCCGCATACGGAAACTACTACTAATCGTAGATACCGTTTCCTCGCGGCGTACGAAAGTGTTCTAATAAGAAAAAGGAAACCGTGCGCGAGACAGATGCGCATCCTGAAAGCTCCCTCCGTTAGAATAAAGAAGGAGAAGAAAGGCCCGGCGTTTCTGCGCGGAACGGCGGCCGCGGGTTTCGCGAAACGCGACGGAATGAAACGTGAGCGTAAAGGCCGAATCAGACTAGCGATCGTTGATTGGATTGGGATTGGCGATTGTCTTCTAGCCAATGAGAGCAAAGCCAGCGATTTAATCGACTCTCATTCGCTAGAGGACAATCGTCGATCGCCAATCCCAATCGAATCCGAGTCGGCAATAGCTAGTCTGATACGGCCTTAAGCCCGTATCAGACTACGGATTGAGATGGAGATTAGATTGAAGTTTGACCAGAGTAAACGTTACTAAACTTGAGATTAGTAAACTTTACTGTGATCGGGCTAATTTCAGTCTAATCCCAATCTCAATCAGGCTTAAGGCCCGCATCAGACTGCGGATTGAGATGGAGATTAGATTGAAGTTTGACCAATCAGAGTAAACGCTACTAAACTTGAGATTAGTAAACTTTACTGTGATTGGTCAAATTTCAATGTAATCCCAATCTCAATCCGTAGTCTGATACGGGCCTTAACGTAATTCGCCTCGCGCACGCGCGCGCGCGCTGACGCGATTCCGCTCCGCCGGCGGGTCCCTTCCGTCGGCGCGACGGCGACGGATTCCCGCGAGGGCCGACGCCGATCGCTTCCACTCGGGACACCGGGTACAGGCGGGGAAAGAGAACGTGCAAAAAGAACGTTAAGCGCGCAGACTGCGACCTTGACCGAAGCGGTGTCCGCGCGCGAGGCGAGGCGCGGCGCGGCGCGGCGCGGCGAGGTGAGGCGAGACGAGGCGAACGTACGTGCGTCCGTCTAGCGCGCCGAGGGGTTCCATTCCCTTGGCCGGTCTCGGGCCGATTTCCTTTTCGATACGGACGACTTTTTCGAGCGCGCCTCGCCGCGGAGCTGACGCTGCGGAGCGTAATTTTCCGCCGCGAGGCGAACTTGGAAAAAATGCGCGCGGGTCTAATTTAATCGTCTCCTTTTATTTCCGCGTGAAAAGGGAGAGATAGAAACTGGAGAAACGGGGGACACGTCGAGCCTGAAAAGTGTTTCCTCCATGCACGCTTCGAGGAAACGAGCGAAATTGTTGACGCATCGAGGACGAGCGTGCACGCACGTGCATGCGCTTGGCAACCGGCGCGGCGCGCGCGCTTCGGAAAGTCGAGGAAACGCCGTGGGAGAAATTCTAGCGGGCGTTCGCGCACGCACCGCGCCGCGCAGCGTTGCGCGGACGTTAGTTCGGTAGGGTTTAATTACGGGAAGTAATTACATCGGGAGGAGAGATATAATTAATCGAATCGGTAGAGACAACTGAGCCTCTCTCTTTCTCTCTTTCTGTCTCGCGCGCGCGGCGTGGCGATGTAACGAGAAAGGAAAAAGTTACCGCGCCACCTGACGAGTCTAGTTACGAAATTTCGACCCGAGCCGGCTAATTTGCCGCGCGTAATTAATTAGGTAGCGAATCGGGCCGAGGGATTTCTCCCTCGGTTTCTCTCGCCGGAGCGTCCGCGGAGGCGGCTCCGCGCGAGGACGCGGACCCGCGCGCGAGACGTGTCTCGCGCGGCGAGAAGAGCCACAATAGCGAGAGAACGCTCAAAGTCAAGGTCAGTCTGGGCACTCCCCTTCGCGTCTAACGAGAGTCGGCCCGGCGACCGCCCCCTTCGCCCGGACCGAGATTTTTCCGAGAGCCCCGGCCGCGCGAGAAGGCGAAGGCGAGGACGAAGGCGAGGCAAGAGCCGCTCTCGGGCGCGCGCGTACCTCGGCGACTTCGTGATACGGGCGCTGAAGGTCGTCGCAGGAAGTCGAGACCCGCGGGAGAATAGAACCGTCACGCATGTACCGGGTGGCGCGATCGAAAACAGGTTTCGCCGCTCTCACCTGCGCTCGTCCGCGCGACTCCGCGCGACCGTCCGGCTGCAACAAAGATCAGCTCGGACGGACATTACCGAGCGGAGTCCCGTCGATCTACCGCCGAGATCGAGTCGAGTGCGCGTCAAGATGATAAGAGACGTCGTACGGAAGACGGAATCGTATGCGATTTTACACAAATCCGTATAAATCGACGAGTGACCTCTGATCCTAAATAAGTCTTACGATTAGTCTTCCCTGTCTGTCGGAATTGAACGTTGATAGCCATCGAGAATCGTACTCGTCCACTTAACTCTAGACGCGGCTTACCAAATGTCGTATTTCATATCCTTAATCCCCGGAGGCTCGTTCTATGCAAGTGTTCGCGCTGGTCAACTTGGGAGACGGAGTCCGGCGAAGTCAAAATTACCGAGAGCGGGCAGTAATTTAACTACGTGGGCGTATACGTGCGAAATATCAAGATTGTATAGGGAGAAATGAAAAAAAGTCGCAAACGAAAGTTATTCCTCGTTTCCTTGCTCTCTAAAAGTTAATCGGTGGATTTTCACTGAAAACGGTGTACAGTCACTGATTTGCAGTTACAAGTGTACCACTGCGATTCTCAGTGCTATACTTATAACTGCAAATCAGCGACTGTACACTGTTTTCAGTGATAATCCACCGATTGACTTTTAGAGCGTGCGTTCTTCTCTAAAATTCTCAACCATATATTTTCACAATTCTAATTCGACGTCGCGTGAACCGAGAGCCGACACTCCGCACCACGCGCGACCGTACTCAGACGCTTCTCGCCCAGCTCCTCGCACTCGAAATCTGAACCAGCTTTACCGGGAAAGGACAAGAGAGTGCGACTCACGTTGCACATTTAGCGCTAAACGTACCTGCCTGACCGCCGGTCTTATCAACGCTATACCTTGCGACAGCGGCTGCTAAAATTGTAACCGCCGGTCTCCCGCTTCACCCTCCGGCGCCGGGAGGAAGAAGGACACTCGGACTCGCGCTGCCTGGACGTAGGACGGTACTCGGGGTTACTACGAGGACCGGTACGGATCGGTCGACGCTGCCGAACGGCCCTCCGGAGCGGATTCAGCGGCGGTCCCTTGAACGCGGAGCCGCGATGCGATATCGAGCGGAGAGCAGCAACCGGCACGCACGCACGCACGCAAGCACGCACATCGGCAACGCGGGCGATCGGATTCGAAGGCGAGCCCGCGCGAATAATTGCACCCGGCGCGACGACCGAAAGACCTACGACTGCACTCGCCGTTGCAAATTCGCGGCGCTCCGCTCCGCTCGTCGCTGTCGCCGCCACCGCGCTGCTCGTCCCGTCCCGTCCCGTCCCGTCCCGTCCCGTCCCGTCCCGTCCCGTTCCGTCTCGTCCCGTCCCGTCCCGTCGCGTCGCGGTCGCTCGTCGGGACGAACGAAAAACGGAACAAAGAGTCTTCTTGCGGGCAAGCAGTACCCGCCGGTTCTCGGCCAATGAGAGGAATCGGCACGATCACCCGCCGCACCGGCCGGCTAAACGTTCGACCGGCTGCCGAGCGCCGCGCCGCGCCGCGCCGCGAAAAGGGACGAATGGATTCGCGAATCGTCCGCGAAATGGAGGACAGCGTAAATCCCTCGCGAGGAGAAGCGCGGTTTTCTTTGTTGGATCTCCCGCCGCGAAGAGTGAAACATTCCCGATGACGAGCGTGTCGGGCGAGGACGAAAGTCTCCTCGGGACGGAGACGCGCGAGCCTCGGGAATTATCACGAGTAGATACTTTTGTTCTTCTTTTTATTCGATCCCTTCGACAGGATCCCTTCGTTTCGTCCTTTCGATGTCGAGCGGCGGGTTTCAGACTCGCGACGATCGAGAGACATGGCGATTCCCCAGAATCTCTCTCGCAATGCGTCGCGTATCACGTATCGTCACCAGAGAACAAGTGTCGACGAGTACACGCTTATTGCTGACTCAAATTAACCGTCTATAACCGGATTCTTTCCGCTATGAATTACGCGATTGAAATCACTAAAGCCCGTATCAGACTACGGATTGAGATTCAGATTAGATTGAAATTTGACCGATCGGAGTAAAGTTTACTCTTTAGTGACTTTTATTCTAATTGGTCAAATTTCAATCTAATCTCAGTCTCAATCCGTAGTCCGAATTGGGCTGAAAGGCCTGTATCCACGATACTAGAACTTGGTCCAAGTTCTAGTTCCGAGAAATGCGTAGCCAATCGACTTGCAGCTGTTCCATAAAAGCTGCAAGTTGATTGGCTACGCATTTCTCGGCACTAGAACTTGGACCTGTTTCAACCTCTTGATAAATTATCTATTAATTATGTCATACGCATGTTTCCTTCAAATTAGACAAAGACATATATTATAATTTAACTATTAGCCGGCTTGTCAAGACGTCAGAAACTAGGACTTGAAAAATATAGATTGCACGCGTAATTCCCGAGTCGTTGCAGAGAGTCCAAGTATGTCGGAGAGCCCAGGGGTGAAAAGACCGCGCAAACTTCTGCCGAGAGGCTCGCGAATCGCGCAGGGCAGCGGCCGCGCTTGCTGATGGCAGAAAACGATCCGCTTAAGACTGTCTTAGGGCCAGTTTCACAAACATCGGTTAACCGAAGAGTTTCTCTGTCTCTTCTTAAATAATAAGATGAAAAAAGGTAGGGAGTCGACTGAACCCTAGTTAACCGATGTTTGCGAAACTGGCCCTCAGTCGTAGACGTAAGTCGTCTTACGTCTTCCTCCGCCTTGCCTTACGTCTACGACCAAGGCAGTCTTAAGCGTTTACGAGTCAGAGCACAAAGCAACGTAACAGCTCGCGACAAAGACGCAAGCGTAAACGTAGATAGCGCACAAGCTTTGGCGTAGAGACCCCGTAATCGGAGACTGGCCATAAGGATTCGTCAAATTCCCGCGAGTAAGAGAGAAACATAGGCTATCTTACTCTTCTACCATCGTAGCAACGTAGAAGAGTGAGCTCACCTATGTTTCTCTCTCACTCGCGCGAATTTGACGAACCCTTATGGCCAGTCTCTGATTACAGGGTCTCTACTTTGGCGTATGTCGTACTTACCTCCAATTATTACATATGACGTTACTTTTAGCGCCAAAGCTTGTGCGCCATCTACGTTTACGCTTGCGTCTTCGTCGTAAGCTATTAACGTTGCTTTGTGCTCTGACCCTTAGGGCCCGAGCAGAATGGCTGTCTCGTACTCTTAAGACAATGTTTTATGTTTTAAGCCTTTGTCTTGAGGTAACAATAACTGTCTTATGTCTTAAGAGTACAAGACAGCCGTTCTGCTCAGGCCCTTACTTGCACCGCCGAAAGCGACTCGCGAAGTCGTTCCTGCGAAATTGCGGGACACGCTTCACCGCGTAGCCGGTCGTCGCGCGATGTGCATAACGATAAGAACGGCGGCGACGACGACGACGCGACCGGCGACAGGTGGGACGTCACAAAGCCACTTGAATAACTGATTGATGCGGTACCGCCGGTGCGATACCGCTTATTAATTAAGTTTATCATTCCGCAACGTTATCGAGCCCGCGCGGCGTGACGAGACTGCGAGTTTCGCCGGGCGCCACCTTGAATGTTAAAACGCCGAGCGAGCGTCGTTAAACGGCGACCGACGGTCCTTTAAACGCGGGTACGTAGTCGTTGCCTCGTTACAATCGTTGAACACCGAGAGAGTCGACGGGAGAAAGCTCGCAAAATGCGTTCGGTCTAGATGAACGTTTTCCGAGTCTCTGCGAGAAAAAACGATCTATCTTCTCGACACCGGGGTGTCAATTCTGTATCTTACACCACGGTGAAAATGCTAAAAGTGAACAGCTTTCTAGCCGTGCCCTACAAAGAGACGAAGCCGCTCGCTTTTAGCATTTTCACTATGCTGCGAGACACAGAATTGACCCCTAGATTGTCAGTACCTGCGATTCAATTCCGATGGAATCTCTCGGTGTCCTTCCTCAGCGAGCAAGCTCCCGGCCGAACGCACGCGAGAGGAGAGACTTATTACTACCGCTCTCCGACTTTTCTATACGTCACCTGTTCGTTCCCCTCCCGGGACTCCCGAGTTCCGAGAAACGGCTCGACGCCGCCCGCGGGATACCCCGACCTCGGCGTCGTCGGACTCTATCATTTTCCAAGCTACGATACCTAGAAGTCGAGGATACCCGTGCGCACTCGATGTCACTCGGCCGAGACCGCCGCGCGGAAGTGGTCTCGGTCTTGGACGGTCGCGAAACCGATGCGACGACGACGACGACGACGAGGAAGACAAGTGAGGCACTGTGGCGCGTTTACTGCTGCACTCGCGGCCGCGACCGCGACCGGCCGCGACGCCGAGTTCCCCGGAGCAGGCACACTCCGACGGGCGTTCCGCCGCCATCTACGGCTCCTCTCCTCGTCACTCCGCTCCCGCCGCTTATCCCGCCGGCAGGAATCACAGACAATTAATCATAAAAGGCGCGCGAGGGTCCCGAGCCGCGGGTACCGGCGCCGCGTATCGATGCCGGTGCTCGCGAACGGCGGTACGCAGGGAACGGGCGACGACGCCAGTGCGACGACGACGACCGCGACACGTAGAAAAAAGGGATCCGCGATGGATGGGCAAGGGCGAGGGGGAGGGGGGGGGCACGCGAAGAACCGGTTCCGCGGGGGATTTCGTGCCCACCGACAACTCGACGAGCGTGATGTCTGTCTGAGCTTTGCACGCCACCGTCGTCGTCGTCGTCGCCGTCGCCGCCACCGCCGCCGCCACTGCCGCCGCTGACTCGGCCCGACTTCTCCTCCCGCGAGAATGCCTCTGCTCCGGTGCACTACCTACCCACCTACCTACCTACCTACCAACCTACCTATCAACCTACCTACCTGCTCGCTCCGACTGCCTGCCTCTGCCTGCGCCTCCTCGTCCGCCCATATCTGCCTGCCCGCCTGCAAAGGGGCCCCTCGCGGAATTCTTAGCCGCGAGACTCCGCTTTTCACAAAGGGGGGCATGGGCTCAGCCCGGGATGCGAGGAGATATTTCGCGGTAATTGCAGATGCAGCGCCGTATCGCGATTTTTATTTCGCACGTAGACGTCCTGCGGACTTTCGCTGCGAGACATGCGGCCGAGTCGAGTATACTCGGTCCCGAAATGGGTTTCAATTATTCTTTTCTGTGCTCACTTGGACCTCGGAGTCGGCTTGAAACTCCAATTTGAGGTCCACGTGAGTACAAAAATTGTGTACCACGGAACACATCGTTGCTCCTAATTCCAAAACGATACGTTATTCCGATACTCTGGTCTTCGAGTAAGTTGGACAAATGTTGCGATTAAAGCTCGTGCGTACCGTTCTTTTTTTTTTAGCGATGTTTGTATCGTCGCGAACTTTAAACGCGACACGAAGGCACTTTAACTTAAAGCACCAGCCATTCCCTCGTCCATCCGCGAGAGCGCTCCAACGCGACGCGAAAAAAAAACTGCGGTTTCACGGTGCGTAGTGGCAAAGGGAAAAATAGCGGAATGAGCTGAAATTGCATTAAACCGGAGATTGCGAAAGCCTGGCGTTAAGTAAAATTGTAAAATCTGTCTCCGTAATCTGTCCACGCTGCAGATTTATTCTTTCTGCCCTCGGAGCGCCTCCGTTCCTGAATCAGTTTTACGTCCCTCTCTTCCGCACGTCCACCGTTAATTTAAAAAGAAAACCTGATTCGAGGGAACGAAGGCGTACCGTATCGTAAAACATTCATGTTCGATCCACGTTAATCTCCAACAATGTCCCCCTCGAGTTGGTCGAACGTATCGCGAGCTGTAATCTCGACATACCGCCCTGACATTTTGATGAGTCCCGATGAAGAATGGGCGCGACGATGCGGACTTTAATGAGCTACGAGCCACGACGTCGCAGGAGAGCCGTTGGAGGCGAGATAAACCGTGCGCGGATACGATATGCAAAATGCCGGCTGTACAAAAGCCATCGATTTTACGCGCCGTCGACGAGAGGGAAGGCGAGACGGAGCAGAACTCGGGGGCCCGCGCTCTACCCGTGATCTTTCTTCGCGCAACCGCGAGTCCCGCCGAAGCGAGCGAGCGAGCGAGCGGAATGCGAGTCGCATTCCTGCACCGGCGGGATGATAAGCGCATACGTGCGCCTTACCATCGCGGTTGCCAGCCGCGAGGATACGGATCGGCACGGGGAGCCGATCGGCCGAGCGACCGGCCGGCCGGCCGGCCGGCTTCGTCGGCCCCGGCACTGACCTTGGACGCGCGCGCGCGCGCGCGAGCCTGCGAGCCGTAAACGCGAGCGGCTTTAAGAGCAGCACGCCTCGTTCCTCTCGCCGTCGCCGGGCGGTGGAGGAGCGCAGGGGTGTATTCCCGAAAAAGCTACCACCAGGTTGCGGCCGCGGTCCGCGACGTCGCGACGCGTCGCGACGCCGCGCGGGGCGGCCGAGCGTGCACCACCTCTCGCTGCCCGTTTCACGCCGACCGATATTTTCGTTCCGCGTGTAGAAAGGATAAGAGAAATTATTTGCGCGCCGAGAGGAGAGCGAGATTTCTCTCATTGCTCTAAAATCACTCGCCAATATCGGTTGAGTGTTATAGATCGAGGTTCGCGGTTGCAATTTTATTTTTTTTCCAAGGATCTCACGCTATTGAGAATATGTAGAATCGTTGTTGATAAGATAAGGCAACGGAGAATAACCGTCCTTCGTTACCTTTTGTTAGGTGCAGAGGTGTGGAATTAATATAATATATTGAATGACTATAACTGAATATTTTTTCAAGATCGCTGTTTTTCAACTCGGACGATCTACAATTCATTTGATCGCTCGATAATTCAGTAACGACAATTAAACGTATCGTCAATCAGAATGATTTTGTTGGGTTTTTAAGACTCTTTGTTTTTCAAAGCAAATTTAAAATAATTAAGGTGAATAATCCGACACCACTGGCAACGGGAAAACTTTCTTTATCAGCACGTTTCGGCCATGGGTTTTGGCCCTTACCAAGTGCAATCAAACTAATTCAAACGGCGCACGGCATATGATCAAATGCCATCGGGCACCACCGTACAAAACAATAGAAAACGCGGGATTACAGACTGGTGTACTGTATGGAAAAAGACTTATAAAAAATATAAATTAAATAGATAGATAATAATGGATATTCACCTCAGTTATTTTTGTTTCTCATTTTCACGCGTCGTATTCTTATCTCTGGACACTGCGAAGAGTCGCGCGGTCTGGTGAACTCGCAGCGAAAATAAGAGTCGGATCGCGAAAAGAATTACGGTCGAAGAAATCGCGCGGTATATTTCTATAACGAGAGAACGCAGTGCCGACTTGGTACCAGGTGCATCCCGATTCGACTACACTCCTGCGAAAGAGAGTGCAGGACGAGTTTCTAGCAACTTCCACCGAAGAATACAAAGTCAGAAAAAGTTCTAGTCATGCTCTCGTCCGCCGGTTGCCTCCCGGTAACGATAAATCCCGCCGAAAAAATGACTTGGGGAGGGAATATTCGTTCGGGATACTCAATGAAATGGAAGAATTGTATGACGTAATATGACAATAGGACAGTTTCTTCGTAACGAGCTCTCGATTTTGCGAATCTGTATAATCTCACTTCTCCCCTCTATTTTTTTACATCCGACCGTGCGATTCGCAAATGTCTAACATCTACCTTGCCATTTGCCCCGAGGTTTCACCTCAAGTTACAATAAATACAATTATGTCACACTTTCGTAATGCGGATTAAAGAGACTCGCGTCGATCGTATTGTTTCATCCGCCATTAAGGAGTCGTTCCACTTTAACGGCCCAAAAACTACGCTTATCTTTAACAATTTTTTTTCACAGTAAATACACCATTTGAAAAGTACTTTTTAAAACTTTTTTTCAAACTAGCACCGTTTCTGTTGCTTTTAAATAAAAATTCTGAATCGAGGTTCGGGACATAGCGACACTCGTATAGATTAAGGATCTTTTTGATTTTTGGTTTCAGGTAAGCCCGAATGATAATTTTGACACGCCATTCGAACGGCGTAGAAAACGCATAATTAAAAAATCGTTTAAATTATGACACGAATTTTTTTGTGTTATTTAAGAGCGCCCTAATAAATCCCAGAAAGATTTATTTCATTGTATGGCGTATTTACTGAGAAAGAAATTGTTAGAGATAAGCATAGTGTTTGGACCGTTTAAGTGGAATGACCCCTTAATCTTTGTCGATTTTACTTTGCATCCGTTAGCTGTCGTCAACTTCAATCGCAAATATAAGAAACAGATATAGACAGTATTTTTCAGATGAAGATACTATCGCATTTTTAATCTCTTTTAACCGATGGTAAATAGTGATTCTAAATAGAAAGCAGCTCTTTTTATATACTATAAGCCACATCGATGTAGCCGCGATGCCAATTTTCACCGATTCTACCTTGTGCCAATTAATTATTGACACAGCTAATCGTAAATAGGAAAGTAATGTAAAAAGTATTAGAATTCTTCGGGTATAAAGAGAGAGTACCGGATAGAATGATATTGGCTGTCGCCAATTTTCGATCTTTCAGCTGCGATAAAAGTTTACTGCAAACGGAAACCAGTTTCATTTGCTAGAAAGAACGATTGTAACTCTCGCGCGGGGCGTAAAGTTGACAGGATATTGCATAACTATTACCTTCCTTCACATCCATACGTGTTTTACGTGACGGTTGACTAGTCATCAAAGTCCGCTGCGACAAATTGTTCAGCTCGTGCCGCGACAATCTCCCAAATCGTTTTATCCCCGCGAGATCTCTATTGCCGATCGTATAACGTTCGTGCGGATCCTCGGAGAGAGACGAAAGCCAATACATCGCACCGCCAATATCCAACGTTGAGAGTGTGCCATGGGATAGAAATTTTTTGCATGCAGCGACTGACAAGGGATCCCTTCGGTTGCGCATCACCTCAATTAGCGATCATCGTTTCCACGTGTCGCAAGATCTCTCATCAATCACCGCCGTGACTTCTGACGACAGAGAAAATTTTAGCGATTGTATCGCGTCTGTTTAAAGTACACAGCAATAAGCGACAGTTCGCGGCGTGATTTGATGACGCTGCGTGCGCTAGTTGTGAGATTTCGGTAGCCATTATCGAGCCATTCGTTTTGTGTAATCCTCGTGCCGTTCGGAAACAGTCACGTTTATTAGATAGATGATGCTATCAGCGACCCACCAATTATTCCGAAATTTCGCGTAGCTATACCTTCCACTTTATTATGGGTTATTTATGACAAGAGTATAAATGTCATCTACTCTCTACAAGTCAATCAGCGGATTATCACTGAACATTCACTGTTACAACACCCTCAAAAAGGATTTCTTACTGAGACAAAAATATTCTTGACGCATTTATATTTCTCGCAACTTCATTTAGTATAAAAATAAGACAGTATCAAAATAAAATCAATAATTCTTATTCCCCTTTATCGAATTAAAAAAGGTTGACTTACTATATTGAGACAAGAGTAAGTTTATATATTCTTGCGTTTAAAATAAATTTTCCCTCCATCTTACAACGCACAAAGTTGGCACCACGATATTCGACAAAAGACGATTCGCTAGATTTTAGAATTTTTCATTTAAGATTAAAATATTCCTCTCTCTATAATAAATACGATTGGCGCTATATCGATCCTATTTTATGATACATTCAAGTGTAATAGCATTGGGCCCGGAAATTTTTTTCTTTGGGTAAACGCGCCGATTGTTGTTGCACGATTACGTGATTTTCACGTGAAATCGTAAGAGAAAATTCTCTCCATGTGGCACAAAACTGGTACGCTCGCGACACGCGAATAATCGAAAGATTTCACAACGACCCGCCCTTTTCTCCATCGAGCAACGCGGGACTGAGCCCGTGAGGAAGATCGGAAGGGGTGAGTCGAGGCGAATTGAAGCTGGCGAGCGGCGGTGATAATTCACGTTGAAATCTGACCATCTGCGCGGCGCGGCGTCGATCTCGCGCGGCGATCGACGATCCTCGCGGGCAAGAGGAGCGTCTCCTCCGCGAGACCGCGGAGCGCCGACGAGCGGCGGGGTGGTGGATCGTTTCGCGCCCGCTCGCGGGCGCGAGCGCGGAACACAATTCCTGGACGGGCTCGGATGGAAAGTTGGCCTGCGTGCTGCCCGCTGGCCGTGCCATAGGAATTTAAACGGGGATATAAGTATAAGAACGCGGAGACGGGGAGTCGTTCGCGGTAGTGTGAGGCACAAACGCGCCACGGCACCACACCCAGCGTGCCCACCGTTGCGACAGCGAGGGACAACGACAGGACCCCGGCCATGCGCGTCGCGGTGATCGTGAGTACCCAGCGCGAGGCGTCCAAGTGTGTTCTCCAACCGCGTCCCCTTGTCCCGATTGCCGCCTGCCACCCCGCGAAGATTAGCCTATGGGGATTTTTAAGACGTGAGATTTGAGAAAGTGACCTATCGAGGAGGACGATCAACTGCGATTGGTCGTTTTCTTAAATCTTACGATCTTAAAGGTCCCATCGTAGACGTCGCAGGGGGTTTAGATCGAAGGGGTCTGTTCCACGAGCTTGAATTGGCCTCGCGAAATCTGCGTCTCTCTTCTCGGATCTCTCTGTTCTTACTCTCGCATCCCTTTTTTCTCCGACGCTGTACTTCTCACGTGAAATTAGCCTTCTAATCTTTCCCTAGAATAAAACGTGGGGATGTACTCGTGAAAGATTTACTGTATACTTTTAGTTTAATCGAAGAATTCAATTGATAATATTCATGGGTTGCGGGTGAATCGACGAATTTTTTAATGCGTCGATCAGTTCATTCACAAGATAAATTCGCGTCTCAGTTCTTATTCGTCCTAATTAGATATTGTTTACATTGTTTGCAAAAGCTGTATATTCTTTTTCTTAGAATATTCTTTGTAATTTCTAACATATATAGAGGAACGTCCTCTATTATGAGATAGCGGAATTTCTGCTAAATTAATAGGCGCATCTGTTGGCTCCACCATGAATAATTTCTTGCCCTTGGAGTGAAAGCTGTTTAGTGGAAAATTGATTGTTAGCTCGTGTAATCGTTGCGAGAAACAGATTTGCGATTGAATTCGGACGTTGAACACCTAGTTAGAATCCTCTCTCATAATTGAGGACTTTCCTCTATTATTATTACGCTTAAATGTCTTTAAAGGCATGTGGCTAATTGCACATCTCCAAACACATAGTCGCACATTTATTTATATTGCTAGCGATATTATATTACTCTACGCAGTCAAATCTTACATAACGCATCTATCGAATATCTCGATTACGTAACATGGCATTTTATTACAAACGCGTTATAATTAACATCTGTTGACTCTCCCTTTCGAGCCACGACACGAAATAAATTACGTAACGTTCAGTTTGATCTTCGGATGCGATATTATATAAAACAATGCGAACGACAAGTTGTTCGCGCCTTCAAGAGATGAATCCTTTTTTGTCGCGGCGCACATTTCTCTCCGCGTCTCTTTTCGGGCGTACACCGTCGCACCGCGCGCGGACCCCACCTGTTTTCATCACTTTCATCTTTTAACCCTCAAGTGGCACGGCGAGATTTCAGCGGCGCGAGTGGTGCCAGGCTGTGCGACGGATATTTAAATACCGGCGCCACGAGTATGTCAAGTACGCAGAGAGCTCGAACTGATAATTCACGTGCACCTTTTAAGCGAAATAGTTGACGGGGGGAGAGAGAGAGGACTGTTCCAACTGTTGCAACTCGATTTACGCAGAATGTTCGCTTTTGCCACTGATGAATTGCTACGTTCTCTAACCTGCCATTTCTTTAAACGGGAGGGAGAAATTCAGAGAGAAACAGATAAATAGACACATGCATTTACTGAGCATTCCTTAAAAAAAAACTATTAGGGGATATAGCAGGTCTTACCGCGAATTTCTTGGTGTGTTCCCAGCTCGAGTTGCCCCGCGGAACGCACCCCTTTCTCGCACGTACGCGAGAAATATTCTCTCATGATTCAGCCCCTTCGTCTCACGCGAGAAGCGGGAGGCGAGTTCGACATTGCGAAGGCCGAAAATCGACTTCGGCGAGCGCGCGAGTGAAAGCGCCCGGCGAGGAAAGTCGCGGACAGATTATCTCGTCGTATTCCGCATAAACGAGTCGGCGCGCGCGTGCCCCGACTCGGAACCGGCGCGACGTAAGAAACGAATTCGCCGACTCGACTCGGCCCTCGCCTCTCGCACCTCGCCGTCCGTGCATTCCAACGTGGTCGCACCACGCGAAGTCGTTAAAATCTGCTTAATGCACCGTTTCTGGTCGTTACGGCACGGTCATTCGTTTCCACGGATTGCCGATTGGACTAACGTTAACGATAACTCGGGCTCGCGATGTAATTCGGTTTGTGGGCCCCGTAACAAAGCTGGCTTTAAACGACCTGTATCAAAATTCAGGCCAACATTTTATTTATAATACCGTATAACACGGAGAGATTTTTTGGACATTTATAAGTGAGATTCTATCTTCAATTCTTTAATTGTATCGACTTTAATTGTATCAGCAAGACATGTAGAGGAAAGTCCCCTATTATGGGACAGGCTCCTAATATGAGACAGCGGGGTGTCTGCTAAATTATTAGACGTCATCTGTTGATTCCACCATGAATTCTTTTGCCCCTGGAGTGAAGTTTGTTTAGTGGAAAAGTGATTGTTAGATCGTTGTGAAAAAAGATTTGTCATTAAATTTGGACGTTGAGAACCTACTGTCTCATATCAGAGTCCTATCTAGTTGTCCCAATAGGGTTCGATATTTCAAACCAAAAGCTTGACAGACTTCGCTGCACATCCAGTGAATCCCAGAGGAAATCTGATTCGTCCATTTTCTAACAGACGACTGGTTGGACCTACCAGATTTCTAATTAGCGTACAATGGACTGTAAACAATTTTGACTAATAATAAAACGAAACTGGAGCACATCGCGGACGTGTGTCTATACGAGAAACTGTAGTACGCGAGGTGTTTTCAGATAAAAAAAAATCAATTTCACCTATCCGGTTACATCATGTTGCAACGGGGGGAAAAAATGAAAATTATTATTTAATCGTTTCTTCCTTCGCCTCACGCGCGCCAACAAAGTGGAATTAATTCGATTCCGCGCCGAGAATAATGACGAGAGTGAAACAGCCGGCGGGCAGTTACTTAAATTTCCACCCGCGCGTTTCTACTTTTCAACGCAGCGCGCGTAACCCTCCGTCTAACTTTTCGCACTTGTTGTCAACTCGGCGAGCCGGTTGACGGCGGTCGTCGTGCTTAAATGTCATGCCGATTAAACGGTTACGCGCGTTACTTGCGCGCGATGCCTGCGCGCGCGCGCAACGCGCGCGGCACCCCGCGACTTACGGCCGCGAACCGAATCACTTTCTCTTTTCTCCCGAGCGCGAGACGAGGCCGATTTTGCGTACACGACCGGCACCGGGGCTGCCCGTAACGCGGGGAGCGCAAACCGGAATAATGCCGCGCGATCTGGAACGTGCTTGGCGTAACGCGTTACACGCGCCCGTTGCCGTTCATTGATTCCAGTATCGCGATATCGCGCGGAGCCTTTCTTCTGTTTTTTTTTTAATCTCAATAATGATAATTATTAGCGTGGCGGCCGCGCTGAAACGCTCGTGCTCGGATCCCCGACGGAATTATCGGTGAAAACTCGGAAAGAGATTTAACGACCGCTATCGGTAGCTAATACGCTTCGTTATTTTGCCTCGGTGAAATCACGAGACACGAATCGCGGATGATTGGTATGCGATTTGAAGAGCGCGGTAAATAGTAGTTCATTATCGCGTTTCCTCCGAGAAAATCACGAGAGCTCCGATACGGGAACGCAAGACGTTAACGCGCGACGTAGCATTGCGTCGTAAAGCTCCTTTTTCCGCGAGTATCACGTCGATTCTCGGGGAACAGCGGTGTACGTTCGATTAAACCGAAGACCAGCGGAATTTTTTCCGATCCCCGGAAACCTAATTAAACCTAATTAAGGCTCGGTTTCACCGACGTTGCTTAACTTTAAGCTTAGCTTCATTCGCTCTTTGTTTCTCTCCAACTGTCACTGTAGAAAGAGACGAACGCGAATTAAACCAAGATTAAAGTTAAGCGACGTTTGGTGAAATCGGGTCCAAGTATTTCATATAGTTGATGAAGTAACTCGGGCTTTGTGGCCCGAAAAGCAAAATCGAAGATAGGATAGACCGAGGCGAATCGAGTCACTTTCAGTTCAATACCTACGCTACACTGTAGACAATGTGCACGCACTGACTCTTGCCTTAGGAGCGGCGGAGAACTCGCGCGCCAGAATAATAAGTTTCGATCGGAATGTAACAAATGTAGTCTCAATTCTGTGATCCGTTTCGCCTCGGTTGATCCTGTCGTAGAAAGTTACAAGAAGGAAACCGAATTTCTCCACAAATCGTACAATTTAAGGAATCCTTGTGTTGCAGTTCTTGGCGTGCGTCGCCGCGCTCTGCACGGCGCAGAACCAGGACGGACCGAGGGGGGCACCGGTCCCGATACGAGCGACTCGCTATCAGAGATTACCACCCTCTCGACCAGGCGGCACCGGACCGGCGTTTCCGAATCAACGATTTCGCCGACCGATCTCCTTCAAGTGAGACACCGATCGTCGATCATACGGCGATGATTAATTACGCGCAGAGCTCGGGAGCATTTAATAGTCGATGCTTGAGGCTTGCCTTAATGAATTAATTTTGACAAGATTCCTTTCTTGCGTTCATCTCCTCTTAAACGACTCGTCGATACACGTGAGATATAAGTCGACCGATCTCCGGATAATATAACTTGATCATTAATCATACACTTAATCCGAATGCGAGATAGTCGATTAGATAAAGGAAGACATTTTCGGGTATACTTCAATATGAAATGTCTGACGATTTTTGTGCCTGTTTACGACGCTACGACCTTGTTGGAGCATTTAGCCACGGTGAATATAAATAAATCGCGTACTAACAATGTTCGCGTAATCCGCGAGCGAACTATTCGAGCTATTGGAAAGGCAGGGAAACCAGTTTGGGCGAAGCGCATATCTGTCCGAGGGGATACAGAATGAACCTACGTACGCACCGTTGTTAATTAGTCTAACGGGCCCCCCCGAGTTTCGTGCAACGTCCGCGAACGTTGCACCAAGCAGGAAGTGGCAGAATTACCGACGTGCATTTGAGAATAGCCGGATTACGCAATACCGGCGTGCGAATCTATCACTACTGGGCAGGCTTGCAAATCGAGACAAGAAAGTCCGAATACCGTTCCACGCGAGCGGCTCCGCAAATATGTAAATGCATGGTCTAACGTTGCAACCGGTAGGGAGTAAGATAGTCCTGGCATTTCCCTGGTGTTCCGCCCCCTGCGTTTTTCACCTGAAAAGTAAACTACCGCGTCATTTAAAAAGGTATCTGATACGATCTAGCAGCGACCTGAAAATGCTCAAGAACTTCCGAGAACTACGCGTAAACGTCCCCGCGTGACGCACAGACACCTATACCAATCGCCAATTGCAGAAACCGCTAATGACCGTTAAAATTGCAGGCCCCGTGGAGGCCCAGGCGACGAGGCGCCCGGTGCCCCGTTCCGCCCCGTGCGGCCGAACTTGCCGGTAACCGCGCCTTCGTTCGCGCATCACGTGAAGCCGGTGAACGAGGAGCCCGAGGAGGACGACAACCTGTCGCGCGACATCACCCGCGAGGACGAGGACTCGCGCGACCAGAGCCAGGAGGTCAGGAGCCAGGACAGCGAGGAGGATCTGAGCGAGGAGGTGCCGCGCGCGGCGGCGAGTCCACCGCGGCCACCGCCACCGGCTCCGGGACCGCTCGCGTACCGTTCACCCCAGACGGTGACGCCGACGAGCGTCAGGTTGAACCCCGCGACGCCCCCGCCGCCACTGCCGCCGCCCGTTCAGTACCGCCCGACACCCCCGCCGCCGCCGCCGCCTATCCAGTACCGGCCGACGCCGAAGCCCACGAAGGCCCCGAGGAAGCAGATCCTCGACGACATCACGTTCCAGCAGCCCATCAAGCCGCCACCCAAGCCGGTGAAACCGTCCCAGGCTTACGAAATCCGCGGCAAGAAGCCGGTAGCGCAGGTAGGTCCGTCACATCCTCCGAGAGCGCGAATACAATTTCTACTTTATTGTTTCAGCGTCGACCAGGGTAAGCTCTTATATCATGTAATTAAGTAATTTTATGTAATTCGATAGCAATATGTAATACGAATCGCAAGTTACGCGGTCGGGGCCGGTACAATTTCGAGAGTACGAAAAGATCGATAGAGTTTTGAAATCGAAAGGTGAAAGCCGGAATCATCTGGCCGTCGTGCTCCTTTTTGTCCCGAGATAACGTCGCATAACTCATAAACGCGGTCACAGGAAACCTGTTCGCGCCCGTTACGCAACGGTCCCCGGTCGAATTTGCGAAATGACACGCCCGGTGTCTTTTCACGCGTTATAAACGAGTCTCGAAACCACCTCGGACGATCGGAGTTCCGAATTCTACCTTGTACATGAATTACACAGATCCTTCTAAAATAGTCTCTAACACGCCGAGTTCGTAATACGTCGGTACATGATCTACGGCAGACAATTTTCTCTTAGGAAAAATCCTTCAATGTCCAATAACGAACAATATTTTGAAGATCATCAGACGATATCGGCAGGACAATGCCGACGGTTCTATCACGTGGGGCTTCGAAAACGACGACGGATCGTACAAGGAGGAGACGATTGGCGTGGATTGCATAACGAGCGGTAAATACGGGTACATCGATCCGGATGGTATCCGACGCGAATACACGTACGAGACCGGGATCAGGTGTGACGAGCAGCAGCGAGAGGAGGAGGAAGAAGGCTTCGTGGATTACCAAGAGAACAAGCTGGTGCTGCCGGACGGGAAGACCATAGATCTCTCGTCGATGGGCAAGAAGCAGGCGCGCCGGCCCCAGTTCCAATACAGAAATTAAGGGTATTCGAGAATCGCACTTTGTACATTCGCCATCGCCCTTGTCGCGTTTAATGCCTAATTCTAACTCGTTACGTAAAATCATACGTTTGTTAAACTAAACTATAATTAAATAAATAAGTTAAGATATCGAAAGGTTAGCGATATAAATAAGATAATACGTAATTCTATATAAGATTATTTAGTGTAAAAATTAGGCTTAATAAATAAAATAATAAATCAAGATATTAATATCAGCTTAACGTGATCGTATCTCCAAAAGCACATTGAGCTCGAGGCAATTCTCCATAATATAGTTCGCTATGTTATAAAAAGCACTCGCTTAATCTAAATACTTACTCAATAGTCGTCGTACAATATTCGTCAACATGATAGAAATAGATAAGATTACATAAGTGAAGCAACTGAAAACTTTCGCGTGATGTAACGGTACCCTATCCTTATCGGAAATTCGTTTATAAAGATAACTCGTGATTGTAAAGATGTCCGGAATATTTCACGGATATGTTGACAAGATCCATCCGTCCCACATTAAAAAGGGATCGTCAGCGAATCGAATTCCACGTCCAGGAAACAACAATCAATTATTTATTTCGTTGAATACATTTACCGACGTTGAGACTTTTATTCCGCCGATCATCATTATGCATACTAATATCCTCGTCAGATCTCCCGTCAGATCATTTTTAACTAGACATTGATACAAGTGTATACCGTGTTGTGTACATATCGATTGTATACCTGTAGAGATTCCAGCCTGAATAAAGGTAACAAAACTAATAAATATGTACAGTTTACGCGAGTCGCAACAGAGTGTCCACTACGCTTCGAGTACATCGTAACAAATTATTCTCGTTTGTGACATAGAGAAAATCTCGTGGGCGTCATTCCGCGAGATTACGCGTACCGCGTAACGCGATATGATGATCCGATATGATGACGAACGCGGCAAATATGTTCGTCGCGAGCCAAGTAACGCGTCTATTATTTGTGTATATATATATATATATATATATATGCATATGTGATCACGCTACATTATTTTCTTGCGCTCCCCTGTACAATTGGCGCAGTCGCAGCTGCACTCTTAATCCCTTCCGCTGTGTTAGGGGCTTACAAAGAGCAATATCGAACGATCTAAGAAATCTATATGACGGTCTACGAAGGCTACGCGCACAACGATAACGAGGAAAAACTCTTCCTTAATTTCTACACACTTCGTTCTTGCTTGCAAATGGCCGAACACACTGCATGGTCATTTTATACAGAAATATCGCTCTTCATTAAATTCATTCACATGACGTATACTCAATTGTTTCTCTTAAATCAAAAAATCTTCAAGTCGTGAATAAAGATCGACGAAAGCAGAAATGTCTCGTTAGCGGAAAAGCGCAAACAATCGCTGAAGATAAAATTGACCGGTCCAGTTGCGAATAAGAAAGCCAGAGGATGAAAATAGAAACTAGCACTTGCAACGGCACTAGCTATCGCGCTAAAATACGCCCGAGCATCGTTTACCACCACCACGATGCCTAAGCGTTGCCTCGGTTTCCAACAATAATTTAAGATACGGATTCAACAACGTTTATAGACTTGTTACGTGTGTATAGATATATATATGTACACATACATGATCGCATAAATAACAGTCGATCGAAAGCAAAGACGCGGCGAACATTATTACAAAATGTTAACAATCGTTGTTCGGCGGATGACGCGTGTACGCGGAAGCCGCGTCGTCCTCTTCTTACTAGAATGTAAGTTAACGCTACGCCGTGGTGTAGATTATTGCCATGTTACAGAGTACAAAAGAGAGAGAGAAAAAGAGACGAAAGGAAAGTCGAGTGTACGTGCGCGGGCGTGGACAAACGAGCGTATGCACGCACGAGCACGCGTCTCGAACGCGCGTCGTGCGTGCCGCGTTGACGTTTCCACGTGAGAGGAACGTACGAGAGAAACGCGCCGGGATTACAAAAAGGACTGGCCCCGCACAAAGGTAACGATATGTTGCCGATCGATCGATCGGTCCGGTCGAGATCGACCGGTGTGGTCCATTCTGCCGTGGGCCCTCTTCCGCTTCCGAATACCTAATACGCCGGGCTGGTGACGGCTGACACTTGTTTCGGCGTGTGCTGGCCCTGCGCCAGCGCTCCGCTCTTCGCCGCTTTAAACTTCAGCCAAGCATCGTAGCCGTACACCACCATTGCGCAAAACCCGAAGAACTGCAGACAGATCTCAGTATTAAACATCAGAGAGCTGTATCTGTTTGCCTATCACTTTAATGAAAAGAAAATACTCCAAACAGCAAAGAAACTTTAAACAGTTTGATATGCCTCTTTGCTGATCATGTTCTCCTGATACTTTGTCAGTTTCCGAGAGTCTCAATTTCCGTGATTTGAATTTTAAAAATCTGGGAATTATAATTCTTCAAAATTTAGATAGTGCCACCTCTTTGCCTATCATGTTCTCCTGATACTTTGCCAGTTTTCTAGATTCTCAATTTAAAGTTTGAAATTCTCATAATGCACGGTATTGTACAAAAGAATCCTTACCGCGGCCACACCAAAAGCCTCCGTGTAACGTGCATAGTCGGCTGCGAGGGAAGCGGCCAGCAGGTAGAAGACGGTCCATATCGTGCAGAATATGAATTCCTGAAATTACACGCGTGTCAAATTACAGCATAATGCAGGGTCACGTTTTCGACGCAACAAGAACTGGGGACGCAATTGGTGAAACGCACAATCCGCCGAGACGTTACGCGACATAATGAGACGCGCCTACGTAATGCCATACGTAACCTCGGCATTCTTAAAAGGTCAGCCTGATTACGAGCGATCTTGGGCACAGCATCGACGGCGACCGCCCTCGTTACGAACGCTCGCGATCGATCGTTCACCCGTGAGTATAAAAGTCCGCGCGCGGCGGGTCGATTTTTACATTCCTACGCGCACAGGAACTTTCTAGCGGGGCTTTCACTCCCTGCTCTTGTTATTCGCATTATACCAGTGTATTATCGCATCGACAACCTGTTCTCCGTACTGTACTTGCTCCCCATTTGCGTTTATTTTAAGCGCGCCTTTACGCAGGCGAGATAAAGGATCTCGCGAAACGGCCGACTAACGGCGCGCGCCGCGAGAGCGACTTACAATTTTAAGCCACGGAATCCTGACGAACTTCTCCACAATGTGGAACAGATAGAGTACGAGCAGGATCCCCGTGAACCAGAAGCCGCCCATGGCCACGGTATTGAACCATCCTCCCCGGCTGTGGCTGCTGTGAGTCGACACCGTTATGCATATAAATCCCAAGAGGTTTAGTACCTGAAAGAAGACCCCGGCGTGATTATCATTCATGAAAATTCCCCGCTGCCGAGCAGCTGAGCGAGCATTGTGCGCACAAATACAAAGCTTCGCCCCGCTCCTGCAGCCGCCGTGAGAGATTTGAGAATCCATTACCCGTAACGCAACCTTGGCTGCCTCGTTACCGGCCACCGTAATTCTACAATAAAATTCACGACAGACACGCGCGGTTTCGTGCGCAATATTTTAACGAGCCAAGTGTGGATCCGCCTCAACAGCTCTTCTGGCTCTTGACAATTTTCCAACTGATTAAGATTTTTATCTGCGAAATCCTTTTCTTTACGCGGTTCAATGGAAGCTCGAATGTGATTGTGAGGGCTTTATACCGCACGATTTAGCACCTTTCGTGCCTTTAACACGCTGGACTTTAACGATTAAAGCCAACGGCACACGGTACTATTTTTCCTACTGGATTGCTTGCGAGAACCAATAAGGCCTGGTTTCACCAACGGCGCTTATCTTTAAGCTCAGTTTAATTCGTTCTTTATCTCTTTCCAACCGTTACTTTAAAAAGAGACAAACGTGAATTAAACTAACAATTAAAGTTAAGCGACGTTTGGTGAAACTGGGCCTTAAGACTCAATCCTGATTGGTTCTCGTAAGCAATCTAGTAGGAAAAATAGTGCCGTGTGCCGCTGGCTTAATTCATGACTCGGGATCTCTCGTTAACGATCTCGAAGCTTACCAAGCTTGCAGAGCAACTCGAATCGATAATTTCTCGCGAGAATCGCTCGGCAAAATTGCTGTAAGATCGCACGAGCGAGGGATAAACGCGCGTCGCTCACCACTTGGACGATCTTCAACATGCCAGGCAATGTCCTCGCATATGACGGATCGAACCGCACGTTGGGCTGAGTCGTCGTCGTCGAGGTCGTCACGGTGGTCGTGGTGGTGTGCTGCCCCGGGAAACCTTGATCCATCTTCTCCGGTTACTCTAGAACTGTAACTGCAACGACAATGGACACGTAGTACGCGACGTGCTTGTATTCACGCCTTGCTCTTGCGAATCGCCGCCACCTCGTTCGACACAACGACGGCGATTCCTCGCAGGGGCGCGTCTCAAGTGGAACGGTCGACCGAGCATCGACCGGGCGGCGCGAGAATGAGGGGGATGAGGAAAATGTGGACCTTAAAATAAAGACCCGCCGACGCGGTGGCGTTTGTCATCCGCCGCGCGCTCGATCCGCGAGGCGGATTCGCGGCCTCCGCCGAGCGTCTTGAACGTCTCGAGAGAGAGAGAAAGAGAGAGTCTCTAGCTTTCCCCACGAAGGGCTTATTTCGGGAAATTGGATACGTGCAGTGAAGGAATCGATCCTCGATTTAAACGTCGTAAAGAGCGAGTGACATACGTACTTTCTAGACCGGCCGCTTGAGACGCAAAATTATTTCTGCGAGAAAAACAACATGCGAGGGACGTGCGTATGCAACTTGTACGTCGGGGATGCTCTCGCGCGGATGTCGGAGAAAATAGCACACGCTCTGATATTTACTATCGCATCCAGCGCGCTATCGATTGTCTCCCAAACAACTTGCCGCCTGTTTATAACTGAACGCACGAGTCGCGTCTCGCGTGGCTTTGTGCATCTGCCTCCGGTTGATCACGACTTCCTTGGGAAGCTATTCTCTTCTAGCCTACTTCCGATGGCGACAAACCGATACGATCGCTCGGCCACCTCGTCGTGAGCATCCTCACAAATCTTTTGCGTCGCGCGTGTCTTCTATAAGAAATATTAAGTTCTTGCGCAAATATTATTTTACTAAATAAACCTCTTAGAAGCCAGCCTGGTTGACCCGATGGGATAAACCGCTGAAGGCATCGTGGTGTACAGATTTGCGGTATTACTGGGCATTGCTACACCGAGAGACCCATTTTGTCAACTAAATTTTGTTTTATTCAACAAAATGGGTCTTTCAATACTGTACATGATTTTGGTCAGCGGTTTACCCCTCGGGTCGACCATCATAAACTCTTCGATTTTTTATTAATATTTTTAAATGAACGGAGAGAGAATTTTTATGCATAATTTTCTTAACAATAATCCCGGAGCACACTTCGTTTATCCCTTTACCGATTTTCTCTGCAGCTAATTTCGTCGGTCGGATCACCATTTGAAATGCTCGCGTAGAAAACAACGCTATGGTTCAATAAAGTAATATATAAATCGCAGGAATGTCTGAAAGTTTTAGCAACGCGTTCGGGCATCGATCGGCACATACACGAAGGACACACGCACGCTCCACCTGAACACGTGACTCTTCCGCGCTTCCCGCAATTAACGCTCAATTATTATGTGAGATCTCGCGCGCGGGGAGGGGGGAGGAAGGGGGACGCCGGAGATATGGCACTCGGCGATCGACGTCATGGGACGGGGAGATGAAAAGGCGGATCGATTACGGCGGCTATCGTGCAGGCGTAAAAGGCGTAAACGCGCGCGTCTGCGTCGACGATAACGGATGATCGGCGCGGCGTTGCCGAAATTATTTTCCGAAAATCCGCCGTGAAACGACGGGGAAGGATTCCTTTCCTTGGATTTTTCTTTTTTCAGCGGAGCGCGACCCTCGAAGAGGAAGACTGATGACGGAGAATGACCCCGTACGGGCCAGTTTCACAAACATCGGTTACCTGCTAACCGAAGAGATTCTCTGTCTCTTCGTAAATAATAAAATGGAAAAAGATAGGGTATCGACTGAACCCTAGTTAACAGTTAACCGATGTTTGTGAAACTGGCCCCTAAACGCTCAAGTCTGCCTTATATCCATTTCTACCAACGCAGTTTAATCCCGGTTCAACTTTGTATCTTTTTTCTAGTCTTACGAATTAGAAAATATATAGAAAGGAGAAGTGCCAATGTGAGCCACAGAATGAACGGAACTCGGTTCTCACAATGCAGAAACAGAATTTGTCTTTAATGTAAACGTTTCGACCCTCCTTCGGGTCTTCCTCAGTAAGACTCGTTTAGAATAGAGTTTAACTTAGGAGGTCAGAGCACCATGTGACTTCAGAATCATTCCTCTATATGCGTTAATATCAGTAGATCCCTAAATGGTCCCAGACATGAAGAGGACTGAATAACTCACTTCGACTTTGAGACCGTAACAACGGTGTTAAAAGGACTGTGACACAGCAGTATCGAACAAGAAGAAACTTAACAATAATAAATTACGAATTAGAAAAAGATAACAAGAGTGAGAGCACGTGTCCATACGCAAATGACTCCATTTTTTTTCTCCATTCGAGTTTTGTCACAAAGTAGGTACCAAACGAAAGGTCTCGGTCAAGCTGATTGCAGATATGTCGGAGATGTCGGGCTCCAAAGATTCCAGTCCATTCCAAACAAATGGTTGGTGCCTGTCCAGATAACTTCATCGCTTACGTCCTCGGAATTTTTGGGAGCCCGACATCTCTGCAATGTTTAAATAGGTCTGAGACTGGACATATCTGCGATCATCTTGACGAGACCTTTCGTTTGGTGATCCACTTTGTGACCAAAATCGTATACGGAAAAAATGGGGCCGACCTTTTCACTCTTTCCTCCGCTGTTCTTCACCGAAGGCTCGCCGCTGCGAGCTAATGGAGAAGGAGCGGTGCCTATCTCACTCGAGAGATCGCGCGAACCTCTCTCGAAGATGCTCTGGGGGCTCGGGTTAGAGACCGGCGGCGTCTCGTTTATTATGTCACTCGGGACGCGTGCCGCGGGAATTACTTAATCTCGCAACGCGTGAGGTCATCCCGACTGGAAATAGACGGTGACAGTTCGCGGCGGCACGGCAGCGCGAGGTGCGGCCGCGCACGTGGTCGTTAAAAGCCTCCCACGACGCGGCTGGGAAAGACGCAAGTGTCGATGATTTCGGCAGATACACCGCGTTTTCTCGCGCGTACGTAGGAAGTCACCGAGACTTACCGTACCTAACTGTATGATAAGGGATTATATTACAGTAATTGTCATGCCGTTGTAACAAAAAGACAAAAGTTAGAAGTTTTAATAGCTCGATACGTGCACAGAATGATTTCAAAGCAAAGAATCGATCGAGTATCGGAGGCCCTGGGAAGTTAAATTATCACCGTCCTCTGAAACGCGACGCACGTTAAATGAAATCTTTCGAAATTCGCGTGTTAAAATTCCTCGCAGTGAATTGCTGATTCGCATATTCCACATTATTGCGAATCCTATACTTGATCTCATCGATGAATAATCCCGCTACACTGTTATTCATGCGTCACGAGTGCAATGCGTAACGCGAATTCTTTTTTGCCGTCCTCGGGATAAAATTACAGTGCGATTTATCCGGGCAATCCAGCTCGGTGGCGGAAATGGCGACCGATTCAGCAGGCAGAATCGCTCGCGGCGTATAACTTCTAACTGTATAAATCGTCGTGCCTGCGAGTTAATCCTCCATAACCGGATTTCTTTCGCTTGTAAAGAAAAAACAACAACTGCCCAAGTAAATGAGTGAAGCAAGCAATTTATCCAAGTAGGTAAAAGTAAAAAAATTAAATGGACAATTGATTAAATCGCCAAGATTTAGAAAGCTCGCAATTAGATAAGCGATAACTTCCAAGTGGTTACTCGAAGATTAAGTTCACCCGAGGGGTAAACCGCTGACCAAACTCATGTACACCAATGCCTACCAATGTCCAGTGGACATTACTTTATCTTATCATCTTGTTTTACCTTATTTTATCTTAACAATGCCCTAGCAAGGCCTAGTGTCCAAAAAATGCCCACACTAGGAGACCCATTTTGTCGAATAAAACGAAATAATTTGATTGAATCTTTGATTGTTTGCAAACAAGAAATTCAGTCGAGTCGACTGAATTTTGTTTCATTCAACAAAATGGGTCTCTCAGTGTGCAGTAATGCCGCAAATCCCACAATGTCCTCCGCGGTTTATCCCTCGAGTTAACCGGAGCCTCGGAGTCCCAGGGGCTCAATCGCGAATCTTTTCCTCCAAAAGTGAAAGATTTCATTGAAGAATTTCACTGTTCGTCAATGGAATTTTTCACCTTTCACGAATTCACGCTGGAGGAAAAGATTCACGGTCCGGCCCCCAGGCGAGAACCGCGGGATCGGAGTCGTCGAAGAAAAACCCGCGTCTTATCGCGCGGCCGCGGGGAGATATCGGCGCGAGGACGCGCGTGTGGGTGGAGAATGAACGTCGCTGCCGCGACGAGACGCGGGATGCGAATCTAACGGCGCGACCGACGCCGATGGGGTTCGACGGACGCGACGCCATATCGGACGCCCCCCGGTGCCGGGGATCGATCTCCGAAGATCTGGCTCTCTCTCCCTTCCGCAACGGCGCGGCTCGCGTAGCCGTGCCGGAATTTTCCCGACACCGTCGATCGACTGCTTCAGACGCTCCGCGTCCATTTCATTGTAGATTGACTATAATTTTGACTTATTACTTCTTATCCTTTCTAGCCCCAAGAAGTAGAAAAAAATCATTCGAATCGAAACTGAAGCTAATTTACATCGGAGTAAACCGCTGACCAAAATCATGTACACCAATGCCTACTGATGTCCAGTGGGCATTGCTTTATCTTATCACATCCTATTTTATCTTGTTTTACATTTTCATATTCTTTATCGTGTAGTCCTACTGTGGCCGTTGTATCGGATAGACGTGCCTTCTAACACAGTTTCTCCGTGCGATATCCAGAGACTGATGCCAACGTTTTTAATATCACAATTTGACTAATTAATATACATATATATTTTTTATTTCCTTGAAAAGGGCGCAGTGGGTAACAATTATCACGGATTAATCTAATCTTGTCCCAAGGAGTATCTCGTCTTAATCGCTCGACGATGCCTGCCTGATCGCGCTCGATCGACGCCGAATTGCAACGTAAACAAACGCGTCGGCCTCTCCGCCCGCGGAGGAGTCCCTTCCGCGTCGCGCACCCGCGTCGTCCTCGTTCCCGTTAATCCTCGTCGTCCAAGTCGACCGTGGAAAGCTGTCAACGCGGGACTCATCGCGCCATTCATCGCCACTCGCGGCGGGTCAGCTACGCCCCGCGTCGCTCTCCCACGTTCGGGCGAGGGGAGGAGGAGGACGGAGCGCGGCCGTCCACACGTCGAATTAGCGGCGGCTATCGACTGGCTGCGCCGCGCGTCGACCCGCGAGCGAGCACGTCGACGATGAGCGCGATCGTCGGCGAGAGGCCGAGAGGACCGGGAACGTGTACGCGCTACTCGCGCGGCCCAATTCCGGCGCGCGCGCGCGCGCGCGCGCACGATTGAGCGGCGACGACGACGATGACGGCCGCGAACGCGCGTCGCGGAGCGACGAACTTTTGTTGTTACCTGTTTCCACCTGTTACTGGCTCCTCTCCGGCTCTTCTCTCTCTCCACCTTCTTCTTCTCCGCCTGAACGTCGAGTTCCGCGAGTCGTCGCGACGACGCTACACTTGCACCTTCCTCTCGTCTTTCGGCGACGGGCTGTAATCTCAACGGCGAGCCGCAAACAACTCCGATCCACAATCGTTGGCTCGAATCTCCGCTCCGCGTCCCGGCGTGTGTCGCAGCGTTTCCCTCTCCCCCTCTTCCTCCTACCGATCGTTCCTGTCGGGATAGCCGACCCTGGAGTACGCGGAGACGAGACGCCTCGCGTCGACGGCGGGAGAGCCCGGGAGATCAAGGTGGACTCGCGCAAATGAGTTTCGGAACGCACCAATGTCGCGTACATGGGTATGAGCTTGGAAACTTGGTTTACCTTATGCAGGATTCACACTGGATTCGAACGTACGATCATATAATATCGCCCGTGGTGTACAAAAGATCCTCCAGGATTATAAATCACTACAGGATATCATTGCAATCTTGGGTATGGACGAATTGTTAGAAGAAGACAAGCTTACGGTTGCGCGCGCGCGTAAAATACAGAGATTCTTGTCCCAGCCATTCCAGGTAAGAGAAAGTTTTGCGCGCACAAATTTGATACAATCCGTTCTCTGGAAATTGTAATTCCTAAAACACAGCTTACTTTCATAAATTATTTTGTCATTTATTGTTTTTCTTTATTTTCATTTAAATTGATGTTCTTCAAGAGATACAGTGTTATAATTTAATTTAATAAAAGTCTGACAATGAGTTAAAGTCGCGATACATTATTAAATTTATTATCAGCTCAAACTGTATTTCAAGACGGAAAGTTATCGGCGCACAGTTTTACTTGAAAAAAAGGATGTATAACGAAAAAATATCACTAAATACTAAAAGATCGGGTCTAACCGTATAAAGCGTTTCTGTTATTTATAATAATAGTCAAATCCACTTATTACTATTCAAATTTACGACTTTTGTTTAACATTTTTCTACAAAACACTCTCTACAAAATTTCCTGTATTATGTGACGTGGTAGAATCAAAGTTTAACTTTTTGTTGAATAAGTTACTGTTTTATTCACACTAATTGCACCATATAAGGATTCGATCATATCATTCTAGGTCGCTGAAGTGTTCACTGGCCATGCTGGTAAACTAGTACCATTACAAGAAACCATCAAAGGATTCCAGAAGATTTTGGGCGGAGAATTGGATCACTTGCCAGAAGTAGCGTTCTACATGGTCGGCCCAATTGAGGAAGTAGTAACTAAAGCAGAATCATTAGCCAAACAATAAAGTAACTTACAGTCATCGTAAAAACGTTAAAATACTATATTGAATCATCTTTTATTTATGAAAGCAACCTTTTAACGAAATTTGCATTTTATCATTTTCATTATAAGATTTAAAGAACAAGTATTAAAAGTATTCAAGTAACAAAGTATGAAAGATAAGCGAAAGTACATAAAAAAGATGTTAATAAAATCTTTATCGCAATATATTGTAATACAAGATTTGTTACCGTAATTATTAAATTTAAAGGGTTGCTTTATGTTTTACTTTTTATTACAAAGGCTCATAAGAAATTAGAAACATTATTCAATTTTCTGCATACATTAACATACACTACTTCTGGACTATCTCTACAGATCTAATTAATATGATTGAGTTATTACAAAATAACATGTACTGCAAAATCACGATGTATATGTTAGATATTAATAAAAGTTTTACAAAAACACAAATGTTTATTACATATCTTTATTTGAATAATTTTCAGTGGAAATTGTGGAAAAATAATTAATACAACATATAATTGAACTTATGCAACATCACAAATACAAATTTTAACAAAATCATATACTCTTTGTATTGATAAAGAACGTTAATAATTATTTTCCTTCGTCAAAATTAATCATTGCTTGTTCCAATCGGTACGCCTTTTTTAATATCTGAAAAAAGACATTTTGATTAACTTAATAATTTTAATTTTGCATATTTTTTCTACAATTTTAATATGCTTAATAAATTTGTTCTCAAATTAATAAGTTTGTTACAGAATGCACACTAAGCTAAATATTTATAAAATAGCTTTTATATATGAGTTTAAAAAAGTAACAGAATTTTATTTGTTGAAATTGATCGAATTTTAAATCCAATAGCTCTTTCAAGGAATTGAACTTACTCTCCATAGTTTCATGTTTAATGCTGTGACATTCTGAATATTTATTCTATTGCCAGATCGTTTTTCTTGCGAGTTCGTTTCCTTGCGATGATTAGATGGTTGTACAACAAGACTTCTACGATCTAAAAATAATCATTGAAATTTGATAATAAAATTATAGAACTACTTTTGTTTGAATAGAATAAAATATACCTTTTTTCAATTTTATTACTCCATCTTTTACAAGGAACGATATGTATAACATGTTTCTGATAGTCTTCCCAAAATCATGGGGATGCAGAATTAGTTGAAAGAAATCAAGCGATTTTCCTGTTTCCTTACAGTAACATGTAATTAACTTTTTAATCTTTGTCACAGTACGTTCCACACTATCTTCATCTTTTGCGTTTGCATTTGCTACTTTTTCAGGTACTGTCATTGCAGCTTGCAATGCTCTCTGCTCAGGTTTCTTCCTAACTATTGTCTTCTTCTCTAAAGGATCCAGTGTGCCTGAAATAAAAATTACAAGAAACTTAGCCTCTTGACATGAATAGGTACAAGTTTAAAATTATTTAACAGTGCTGTCTATAAAAAATATCTAGAAACATAAATAAATACACACGAGATTAATACTTATATAATAAATACATATTCTTTTGTTTTCAATGTCAATAATTGTAAACAGACCTAATAGTGTGTTGCTATTAGCAATTTTTTTAAACAGTTTTGTTACTCGTCTTTCTAAAAGTGACCAGTTTGGAGATTGTGCTTTTCCTGATGTTCCTTGCAAATGTTTTACCTAAGACATAAATTCGATAAAAATAATTATATAAAATATAAATAAAAATGCTTAGAAACAGCAATACAATATATTTGAAATAATTTTAATATAGATAATGTACACCGCCGGCTAAAAATTTGAGACACATAAAATTAAAAATATTTCAGTGAAACACTATATACAAATTTAATTGCTTTACTCAATATTTTTTTCTTAATTTGAAAGTAAATAAACACAATTGTAGTTTATATTAATCTTAAGAAAATGGACTACAGTTATAAAGCTTTTTTCTCCAAACTGAGATGTGGAACTATCTTGGAAAATGGACAGAAAAGTCTTGTATCAGAAAAACAGAAATTAACTTGTAGCAAGATTACCTAGATTAGTAAAAAAGCTGATTAGATACAAGAGCCACTTGGATGAGAAGTATCTAATATTTTTCATTTTGCATTATAGAACCTTCAAATATTTAATTGTTATTTCATAAAACGAATAAAATAATAAAAATTTGTCAAACTAATGTATACATTTGATTCTATTTAATAAATATTTTTAATTATGATCTCAAATTTCTGACCAATAGACAAATATAGATACATAATCTTCAGCAAATCTACCAATTTTTGTGAAAAGTCGACATAATCATAGTCACTCATTCTCTCAGCCAATGAAACAGTACACATTTTTAGCACTTTGGAAGATGACGTCATCATTTGTGAGTCAATAAACACCTCCTGCTGATTAGACACTACAAACATAAAAAATATTAGTAATGTAAGAAAAATATTGATATAGTAAATAAAATAATATATATATATATATACTCTTAGAAAGTTTTAGTTTTTAATTAAAATATTTATTCTGGCGTATCATTCAATGCATAAATGTTTTACATTATATGTTGAATTTGTATATATATATAATACAAAACTTTGAACAATACACCAACCGGTCTAGTAACATGCAGGATTGCAACCGAATCTGATGAGAATCTGAGAAAATATATCTATACCTTTTTCTTGTATGCTTGTTTCATAAGTAACACGGTCGACTTGGTTTATGGCTTCATCTAGCTTATTTATCGTGGAATTATTGACCACTTCCTCTGCAAATTATTCACTAATTAGTTGTATGTATAGATATAAGGCAAGAAGATAAAACTTAATAAAAATTTTTTTACGTAAAACAAGGGTTTGCTGCAAGGCACGCTTCAGACAATTTTTACGTTCCTTGGAAGACCTTGTATTGAAAGAATTAAAATCCGTTGAATTCTTGTTGTTTAACATTTTGAGTAAATGTTTGAAATATCAGCACTTTACAACTTCTCCTCTTTCTTTGGCACACAAATCACCTACAACGAGGTTAACAGCTGACACGACTAAAGCCAACGGCACACGATACTATTTTTCCTACTGGATTGCTTACGAGAGCCAATCAGGACGCAGAGTTTTCGATCAGGTGACTCAAAGCTGAATCCTGGTTGGCTCTCGTAAGGAATCCAGTAGGAAAAATAGTATCGTGTGCCGTTGGCTTAACCAACGTCGTAGTCAAGGGGTCTGTTCTTTATTGCTGTAATCCTAGGGTCTGTTCTTTATTGCTGCACTCCTGAACTAATGCACACTTGGCTGCGTAGACGAGACTTTATGCTGGGTCCACAATGAGAGTCGTTTGCGTGAAAGAACGATTTCATTTAAAATCGTTCAGTTACTTACGTTATTACAGTCATCAGATTAATAGAGCGTAGAATCATTTAGGATACGGCTCGAGACGATCTTAAACACAAGAATGTCTGTTTATTTAATTTTGTATTCGTGTTCCTTAAATATTTCGCACGATTCTTGTACATTGAAATGTTCAAAGGACTTTTGTAAGTTTCCCAAATTATTTCACCCTGGAAGAAAACTTTGCCCATTTAACTACAGTGATTTATTTGCTACACAGACTTGCTTTATATGATTTATACAGACTAAAGGCTACTGGATCCTTACTGGATCCTTAGAAAAAATAATTACCTATCTTTGGCTTCACCTATTTCAAAACAGTCATTTAAAACTGCGTCTCGACGTCCACTGCCTGTACAGAGATTCAATCGTGAATCTTTTTCTCAAGCGTGTTTCCTCACGAGTTCATGCTAGAGAAAAAAACGATTCACGATCGAGCCGTTGAAAATCTATAATACACGTGACGCGTGAATCGTAGATTTTTAGCGCGGGCAGTGAATATCGGAGCACGTTAGGCGAACAGAAATACGCAAGTCGCGATGGTCTACGTTCACCACGTCTACAGTTTGCCCACCGTAGCCACATGCCACATGGGCGAACGTCATGACCGTCATGACTCATGAGATTTGTTTCTGCGGTTAAACTTGTGCACTTTCCTGCTCTCTTTCCCCGCAACGAGCCTAATTGTATACACCTGCCTCGCTTCGAGTGCAGGTAGTATCGCATCGGTGCAAAGACCTACATCCCACGCTACGGCAGGCATCTGGGTCTGGGAGCAAAGGACATCCATGGCACGCACAGTAACGCGGAGAAACGAGGTGGGGCGAGGGTCAACCAGTGGATGACGGAGCGGATTGTCCGGAGGTCGTGGTAGCCGGGGGACCAGAGACACTTGGAGCAGTCGGCCCCGAGCTGGAGACCCCCGTGGTACGCAACGGTGCGCGCGTTTCTCACTCGCGAGGTTAGCCCAGTGCGATGATTGTAGGTGACGTCGAGCGTCGATAAGCGAACCTGCGAGGCGCGACGATGGCGACGGGCAAGCGACGTAGCATCCACACGTCGTCCGGGAACGCCGGCGCGTCCGGCTACCCGAGCAATGGGCCGCGCTCGAGCCGGATGAACTTCCGGCCCAGCGGGGCGCAACAGGAGGACCGCGGCGGCACCCGACCGACCGCGGCTCCGAGCTCGATCGGCCTCATCCTGGTCACCATGCTGCTCCACGTGTGCAAGAAGTCGCTGCTGTTCGACACGCGGCTCAAGGTGGCCATCTACTGCGGCACGATATTCACCGTCTCCCTGATCGCGGACTTCGTCGCGATGCCGCGCACCTACTTCTCCAGGTCCGACAACGCCCTGAATCAGTACTTCGTCAAGTGGGGCTGGGGCTGGCTGCTGTCCATCCTCGTGCCCTGGGTCGTCCTCACGGCGCACACGCTGGGCTGTGGCCGCCGGCCGCTTCTGCTCAAGCACCTGGCCCGCGTCGTGCTCGCCACCGCCGCCTGGCTCGTCTGGACAAAGCTGTTCAACTACATCGAGACCAACTACGGCAGGTGCCTGGGCACCCGCGACATCCTGATGCAGTCCAAGGCCAAGTGCCTGCAGTCTGGTAGGTTCTGGAGCGGCCTCGACATATCCGGGCACACATTCATCCTGATCTACTCGAGCCTGATCCTCGCCGAGGAAGGCTCCTCCCTGGTGGGGTGGGAGGGCATCAAGGACCTGGTAATGCGGGAGGAGCACACGCGATCCGTGCCGACCGAGATCAGCACCGGCCCGTTGCGAAATCTCTCCGACGGCGACCTGGAGTTCCTGAAGAAGGCGCACCGGGCGCTCACGCCGTATCTACGCGGCCTCTTCGTGGCGATGACGTTGCAGCAGCTGCTGTGGGACATCATGCTGGTGTCGACGATGCTCTACTATCACATCATGATCGAGAAGTTCCTGGGCGGCGTGGCCGCCGTCGTTACGTGGTACGTCACGTACCAATGGTGGTACAAACTGCCCAAGATCGGCCTGCCGGCGCCCGGCGACGGCCTCTTCAAGTACAACGAGGTGAAGGCGAATCCGGAGATGACCGCCAGGGTGCGACGCAGCACATTGAACGGCGCCAATCAGCCGAGGTTCATGGGAATGCCGATCAGAACGATGCAAGAGACCGCGGAGCCGAGCCCGTCGTCCAGACAGGCGGACCTCGACGTGCCTGCTTCGAGGGGGTAGAGACGCATCGCCCTCGACAAACTGATCGCTCTCACCGTCGGGGATTCGCATCCCCTTGGTAGTTAAACGCCTCACGATCGCGCAGCGTGGACCATCTTTTACACAGGGACCGAGTACTCGGAGAATATCTAGATATATGTTTCACAAAGAAATTTCCAATTCGATACTTAATTTTTAATTCGACACTTGAACAACTGAAGCGTCGCATCGAGGACGGATGTAACATGTATGGTATTTAATTAAGTGTCCAAACATAGGTCTCCTTAATATGCTTGAGTACAAAGGTCGAGTCGAACGTAAGAATTATAATGTCGTCTGTGAAGGTTGCCTTCCTTTGGCTTCCTACTCGTAAGCAAAAAGGATTACAGGCACCCGCGTATGCACTGGGACATTGTCGACTTGGGGTCAACGCGGAGAATCGAGCTGCTCGAAGCAGCTTCCAAGTTATTTAAACTGCTTTTAAGTTATTTATAATAGAATGATAAATGGGAATGTACGCCCTGTTTTTCTGGTTGTTGGATTGTTGTTAAGAAAAAAGACACGCTTATTGTTACTTCTGCTTAACGTTTAAAGTCGGTGTCTTCGGTTACACACTTCTGATTTTTGTTTTGTAACTTATATTTAATAAAGTCTGTTATTAACAAAGCGTTCGTTTTTCTTAAGTTAACAAGCTGTTCACGACATGAAATTAGCGTAGCGTCTATATAGCCATGCTATTACACACGGAAGGAAAGTACAAAATATATATGGTTCTCGTTATGAAATCTTGCTCCCCTCGCGTGTAGTACAATCATTGCATTTAAGAGAGTATGTATTCTTTATAGGTTTTAAATTATTCTTCCGCGCCGTTAAACGGAAGATTGTCTAATATCGTAATTCACTAATCATTTTCATTGAATGCTTCTAACTTGGCAATAATGAAAACTCCGCATTCTGAATTGTGTTATGAAAAGTAATATATTGCAGTGCATCGTAATAACAAAACAAGTACACAATTTGCAAGATTTGTTGTAATAAATTTATCCTTTTGTTACAGACCGAATCTTGTCCATTAATGAAAAGTGACAGCATCGTATGTCTGATCGATAAACATTAGCTTATATTGGCGTAGACACAACTTGTGCCTACTTCATGGAAAATAACATTAATTTAGCAGCATCCTGGCTTATGATAACAATTGTAACAAAATGAATTTTCTATTGTTGATTTTGCCTACGCGCACGACTGCACGGAACAATTCTCATATTTGGCAACATAGAGATCCCCGACAATTCACTCTACGGTGTTTAATACTTTGAACGTTAGAATAAAAGTAGACATTTGTACAGACACGACAATGTACATCGGTTAATATCATCTCACTAGTCTGCTTTCTGTTTCAGAAAAATCGTAACTCATCGCGATTGGAGACTCCTTAGCGCATATATGCTACGAAAATTTAATTAAATAACAATGAATACAATTAATCGGCATGTAGGAAGATGCAAGATATTATACTTCCTCAGTATCCATAATATATTTCTTACGTTTTACATTTTACATAAAAATAATCACTCGAATGTTATTAAAACGCAATCGCGACGAGACTGTACAGTATCAATCATTATGTTTAAGCGCCTATCTAAGAAAACGAGGAGTCTAGTGAAGAAGTAAAACGTAAATAATCGGATTCGACCCTGTATTGTAAAAATGAAAACATATTTTTGCTTATATATACCACCACAATCTAACAGGCCTCGCATATTTCGTTATTTCGTGATGGTGATGGCAGCTAATTATACAGTGTACTTAGATAACATTTAATACATACGTATCTATCCGCATTCACAAACAGAGATCGAAATACCGAGATGGGTTTCGTTAGCAACTGTATATACCAATATCGTATATATTTCTATTTTCACAAAAATCTTCGATTAGATCTCGCACGTGTGTTGGATCGATCAATCAAATATATATTATACAACCGAGATCATTAATGTTGTGGTGTCTTATCATACATCGATATTACGATTATACTATTAAACCTGCACGATACAATCAATTATAGATTTATATTGTACTTTTCATGCATTTTACAAAAAATACAAGCGAATAAATATAAACTCGAGACTTAACAATTAATTACAACTGTACTATAATCTCCTAAAAATTAAAACTGATAATCTGTATATTGGTATACCATACGTTGTATCGAAATTGATCTTAGATCGCTTTCTTTTCGATCATATGAAGGTATTTGTTACACCGTTTTCGATCCCTGTTCACAAAGAGCCCACGCCATCAATCAAGTTGATTTTAAACCTTGGATCTCTTACGTGCGATCGCATCCTCCACGGCCTTGAGTTGCTTTAATAATTCCTCGCGTCGTGAGGTCGCCTTCTTGGCGGCCTTGGCCGCCGCCGCGGCCACTTGCGCCTTGTTGTCGATCGTCGGTGGTGACTCGATACCCCGTTTTCTACCTGCCATAAGTGCACTACGGTCGACCTTTTTCACCGCCGTGGTGTTAGTCGTGGGCTTGAGCGTTAGCTTGATTTGCTGCTTCGCGCCGCTCAGCTTCAATGCATCGATGCCTTTGGAGTCTTTGCGCGTTATCGGCGGTGTCGAACCCTTTCTTCTGCGCGCCTCGCTCGAGGACGACGAGTAACTCGATTCGCTGGAGTCGCTACTACTTCCACTGCTCTCCGAACCTGAGGTACTGTGAGACGATCTGAAATATTTATTCTTTTCTTTTCTTTTTCTCCATGCAACATCAAATGAATGTAACATGTATCGGTATGGCTTTCGAGAAAATGAGAATTTGTTAACATTGCTTTTCGCGTTCCTACACTTTTAATTTAACTACTCGTTAATTTACTAGGTAAAAGACATCTTTTTTACCTAGATCTAGAGCGACTTTTAATGATCTTAGCCACAGCAGCCGCAGCCATAGCGGCCTTTTGCTCCCTGGCTTTTTCGTGATGGCGATGAGACGTGAGCGGGCTTGGGGCAGGTGGATTCAGTCCGGCCCGTCGATGCAGCGTACCGGTTGTAGGGGAGATAGAGCCCTTGGGCGGGCGAGGAGAGGGAGCGGGAGGATTCATTAGCATCGCACCTCGCTGAGGCGTAGCTGCGGTGACAGCCGAGGGATTTGCAGGTGGTGAAGTAAGAACAGTGGATTTACTTTTGCCAGAAGAACGAGTTCGAGATGGTGGAGAGGGTGAACGAGACCTGGATAGGGAGTCGTAAGAACTGTAGCTAGAACGACTGGAGCTACGGCTAGAACTAAAAAGACGATACTCTTATACGTTTTCTGTTTATAACAAAATAGCACATTTTTTGACGAAAAATGCACGCAATTCTCGACTAATGCATTATCTTCTCTTTCTCCGCGCGAGAAGAAGTGAATCAGCGAATGTATTATTCTCTCTTTCAAAAAGTCATCTCCAGATCTTCCAAAAATGTCTATACGTAAAACGTTCTTTTGCAAGACAACTCTAATGTGATGAATTGCATGCGAACACGCGTAATACCTCGTCGAAGAGCCGTACGAGGACCCGGACGAGTAAGACTGCCGCCTTGAACGGCGAGATGATGTGTTGTGGCGTCTAGCGTTCGGGGACTTGTGTCGCATCCACGGGTCCGCCCAATCGTCGCCTCTACTCCGCTCCGCAGGAGGTTGCTCTTCCTCTCGCCAAGATTTCGTCGGAGGGATACGCTCCACAATGACCTCCCGCGACGGCCGTTTGTGCTTCTTCTCGTACTTCTCGTAGTAATCGCGCTCCCTGTCGCGCTCCCGATCCCGTTCTCTCTCGCGATCGCGACTGTGCGGCGGCGGAGAAACTGAATGCGCACCACGAGGAATCGCATGGTAGTCAAAGCGATCCCGATAGTCGCGAGGCTCTTTGTACTGCACTCGTCTGGTAGTCGAAAAGAAAGACAAGTTTTAAAATTGCGGAGCGTCTTGTAGAATTGATTGTATACAAGTTGCTTTTTAAGGAATAATCAACTTGAAGACCCCTAACTAAAACTAAACAACATATGAGAAAACGCGTATATGAATTCACATGTTTAAATATAAAAATTACAAGTTGGGCTGCCTACATTTTGCCTTGTGACCCACATTGGCGTTTTCTCATATGTTGTTTAGTTTCTCTTTAAAGCTTCGCCATACATGACCGCGTCGCTGTCTCACCTGTAATAGTCGGTTGACGCGGACGGAGGAGGATAGTATCCCTCGGGTTCGTCGGCATATCTCTCTGGCGTGAGTCTAGAAGACGATACCCTGCGCGGCGCCTCCCGTTGCGGCCATCTCTCGATCGGCGGCTCGGGACTGGGCGCTCTCACGTAATATCCCGCCTCTCTGTCTAGCTCGTCCTGCCCTAAACTCAGGTTCATCTTCTTCTCTTCGAAATCCATGTCCGATTCTTTGCGCTTATTGGCCTTGCGCATCATCTAGGCGATCGGGCAAGAAAATATCGCAAGTTCGCTTATAAAATATTGTAAACGGTATATGTGCGTAACGCGCCACGTCGTCTCGCGTGCAACTTACTTCCTTGGCGTGGCGCAGACCTCGCTCCCAGGCGGATTCGGTTGGCGTCTCTTCCACCTTGGGTGCGTGCGTAGGAGCACCGTAACTAGACAATGACGAGCGCAGACTCGGTCTGTCGATGTGCGATCTATATTCGTGTTGCGTGGTGGCGTGCGGCGGATACGTCATAGGCCTCACCATATCGAACATAGTGTAGTTACCTTTGTCCGTCACTCCCGGATGCAAAAATCTACAGCTAACACCCCATGTACATTGGCCCCGACTATAGAAACGACACACCGGTCTCGGCTCGGTCTCCTCCGGCCGTGCGTCATCCCCATCGCTAAGCTCTCCCTCCTCCAACTCAGACTCCTCTTTCTCACCTTCCTCCCCCTCCTCCTTGTCGTTCACCTCGCCAGACTCTTTCGACCTGGCCTTGTCCTTGTCTTTATCTTTCTCCTTGCCGTCTTTCTCTGCGTTCTCTTTAGTATCTTTCTCTTTAATGGGCGCCTCAGCTTCACCTGAAATTTTGCCAGCTAGGGTAAATGCAATTTCGAAACGTAAGAGTTGGATTTGAGACTTGAAATTTATGTAACGTATTTACCTTCGTCACGTTCGTCTTTCCATTGACCGTCGGCTTCGAAGTCCAACTGCTCGCTTTCCTCCGTCAGGCCGACTGGTGCAATCTTGTCTTCCTTCTCTGCACTTTCTTCGTCATTCGTGGATTCTTGCTTGGCGTCCTGTTCTTGAGCCTTGTCTATTTCCGCGTTCTGCTCAGCAGAGTCTTCAGGGCCGTCCATGCTGTCGAGATCAGACACGTCCGACAGATCCTCGCCGTGGGTCATAGGCGTGGGTTTAGATTTAGACACGGGCTCTGGTTCGTCCTCAATGTCCCCATCCGAGATTTGCTCGCCGTCCAACTCGTTGTACGAACCGTTCTTTTCTTCATCGGGAGACCGAGGACCCGAGTGCGCCGGCGAGGGCTTGTCCGACTCCTGATCGTCCATAGGAGACGCCGGGCCGGATTTGAACGACTTCGGCGAGCTCCTGGCCGATGTCAAGGACTTGACGGAGCTCGGGCCTGATCTGGGCGACTTTGGCGAACTCTGCCTGGACTCGCTGTTCTTATACGAGTACGACTTCAACGAGTTGTCGGCGGATCTGGGCGCGTCCACCTCGAGGTCAGACGCCTTTGACTCGGCGTCTCCGAAGCGCATGGACTTGGAGTCGTTCGACGGGGAGAGGCACGAGCTGTTGTCCCGTATGGGCGAGCGGGACAGGCTGCGGTCCGATCGGGGGGAATCGAGAGAGTCGTTTCCCGAGCGGTAGGACTTGGGCGAGTCGGTCGGGCGATATGTCGGCGACGCGGGCGGGCGATATGTTGGCGATATGGGTGACGGCGATAGGGGCGGCAGAGACTTGGACAAGCTACGGATCGACCGCGGCGAGCCCTCCTCGCTGGGAGACATTATCCCGGACCGTTGCGACTTGGGCGACAACGGGATGGACCGCGGCGACTTGGACTCGCCGCCCGACAACGGCGATCGGGGGGACTTCCCGCCGGAGAAGATGGAGCTCGCGGCGGACTTGCGTCGCTCCGAGCCGGACGAGTGGTGCGAGTAGCGTGACGACGTCACCTCGTCCCCGGCCGAGGCGAGCCGGTTCCTGCTGCCCTCGTCATAACCGTCCGAGGAACTGTCCGTGCCGGAGTCGGACATGTCGGACACTCTGTGTTTCAGCCTGTAAATCAACGAGACTCGTTAGGAGGGCGATCTTTCAGACGGACGGGATCGGGAGTGTCTCGACTAGATCTTTAAACGTAAAACCCATTCTCTCGCTCTCTCTCTCTCGCTCTCTTTCTCTTATCTGGTAAAAGTTAACTCAAGTGTGTTTTTTTTTTGCTTTTAGGTGTACCGACCGAATGTAGCATCACTGAATAATCTGCATCAGTAGCATCACAGAGCTTACCTGTGTCGATCAGAGTCTGTGAAGTATTCGCTCTTGATGGCACAACGCGCGCGATCCATATCGTGTCGAACATACTTTCTTACACAACTTTCGACCCTTTCTCTCTCTCTTTTTTTACCCTCGAAACTTTTCTCTCGGTACTTTATTACTCAAACTGAGAACTTGGCGCGCTCACATACGCGATACTTTTTCTTCGCGCGGAACTTTTACTTCGTTTTTTACCGTCGTTTTGAACTTTCAACTCGGACACAACACAAACTAAGAGAGTTACTGATAAACCACGAACCGTTTCTCTTTCTTTCGTACCGCACTTAGCGAAACTATAGAACGAACTTTCAACCTGAAAGAATATTTTTTTGGGCCTATTGAGAGGGGGGGGAGGGGGAGAAGAAGGCAGAGACGGAAAATGGAAGCGGAGCGAGTGGGCGAGAATGAAGAACGAGAACATGAGGGAAGCTTCAATGATGGCGTGTCCTAGTAGCGTTAATGATTGTTTCTTGGGCAAAGTGTAATTCGGTCAATTACTCGAGACAGCAACAGGTTCTGAACTTTCGCAAGTGAGAATCGCCCCGAGTTCTCCAGGCAACCGCAGCTGAAGGCTCTCTTCCGTTTTGCCCACAGAATTATACTTTGCCACTTGGATAACGGTTGTTCGGGGGGCGTTAATTCACTAAATACAGTCTGAAGAGAGTATTGCGGACGCGTGCAACGTGTTACAAAACGTCAAGGGACATCCGCGGTGTCGATTGCGGTAATAATGCTTGGTCAACGGACGAGCAGGGGGGGGGGGGGGGATGAACGACTTTTCGCAACCGGCTCCGCGCTAGCGTGGACTCTCGAATCCGCGGGAGAAACGTATGCGCGAATTTTGCTCTTACGAAAGTCGATCGAGGAATTGTCGACGTGCCAATCGGTCTGCGGCCTTTCTGCAAGAGCAGTTCGCGCGCACGGTCTCCCTGGTAAACGAATCCCAGAATCCACCCCAGACCCATAGCGTGTCTTTTCCCCTTTTTGCTCCGAATTGTCGCGACCGGCGAGGAGACCAAGAGGCGCCCAGCCAGGGTACCGTCCGGGAGCTTCCCTTCCGCGCGGTACCTCGCGCCATCGCTGATACGCGCCGCTTATCTCCGCGCCAGGCAAGAAGGTTAAAGCGGAAGGTTAAGGCGACGGCGCCGCCGCGATTACCGCAATCGAGACTGCGACGCGAGGAAGCCGCGGGACGTGCGAAACATGCGTGCGTGCGTGCGGGTGGTGTTCGGGTGGCGCGTGGGGCGGGGGGTGGGGGTGGAGGGGGGGGCTGGCACACAGGTCGGCACGGTTATCGTTTCCGCGCCCTGTCCGCGGGACGGGGGACGTCGCGGCGGTTGCGGTCTTACCTTGGTCGCGCGTTACTGCGAGAGGGCCTGCGCGGGGCCTCGGGGCCCACGGCGGAGACTCGTGAGACTCTAACGAGGCTCCCAGAGGCGGCCGGTGTCACTCGCGGATGCTGACGTTTACTTTCGCCAGCGCGACGAGGCTCGGCGACCCGCGAGATACTCCTCCACGACGGGCGACGCGCGCGCGAGTCTCTTCCCCTCGCTCCTTCTCCACGCTCCCCCCTGGCTCGCGGAGAGATACGTACCGAGATCCCTCGCGCTCTCCCGTCGGCCGCTCGTCGCAGATCAACACCACACCGTCCTCGCGAAGAGAACAAAGCACAAACGCCGAGAGGGAGAGTAAAGAGAGCCGCGAGAGGGAACGCAAGGGGGAACGCACGTCCGTTCCGTCGGCCATGAGATTGATCGAGATCGCTAGATGGGCGTGCGAGTGACGCGAGTAGCGCGCGGTTCGAGAACGGACGGATCGACCGATCGATTGTCGAGCGGAGTTCTCTCATTGGCCGCGCATCCAGCGAACGAAGTTGCTCGGCGAGCGCTCGCGCTGATTGGATCAACGGAGATGCCGGGGCGATTCTGCACCTTTGGCACCTTCTGCTCCTATCAGAGCACTTATCTAAATGCGTAATTTTCTCCGCTGAACGCAGTTATTAACTTGTAGACACCACGCAATTTCTCGCTAGGGGGTGTATTGCGAGTTTCTAATAGATCTTACAAAAAAAAGTAAAAAAGAATGAACAATAAAATTCTTTCTTCTTGTCACCAGCAATATTAAAATAAAAGAGATAAAAATGCTATATTGTACAAAGTTAGTCGGCTACTAACGTTCGTCTGTTCAAGACATGGCTCTCGAAGTAAACTTTATTTCAATTATGGACCACTTTACAAAATACGCAAACGAAGTAATATAAGAGATAGTAACACTAAATTTCTTGCTCTGTTCATTTCTCCTTCGAACATTTTCTTTCGGCAACTTTATACGGCATCTTCTCTGATGCGTTTATTTACAAGTGACAAAATGTAAATAGTTTCTTTAACTTTAAATAATTAAGTAATTTTTAATAAAACTTTATACGTGAGTCGCATCCAATCACGGTCTTACCATCGCAGGCTTATAATGCACACCACAATCAGCAAGTGTTATAGAAAACTCTTCGAAGGAAGAAAGAATGAGTTACATCAATTCGCTTTTAATTTCTTATAACATTACAAAAGTCTGAACTTACGTATTCACTAATTACCTAATCTAAGTAAAAACACCTCAATTCGTAATATCGAAATAGTGCGTACTTACATTTTCATATTATGCTAAGTTCTTAAAGTATATTACATTTTCATATTACGCTAAATAGTTCTTAAAGTACATTACATATGTGAGGCACACACTTCTAGCCTTTACAATTGATATCAAATGTAAAATCAATGATAAATGTAAGCGTAATATTCAGTAAATGTAAAACGCTGTATTAAATTATTAATTTTCTTATTGCAGTTTTTCTTAAGTTACATATATCTTATCTGATATAAATTATATACGATGTAATAACAAAATGTAACAAAAATATGATATAAAATATAAGAGTTAATATTATTGTAGCGCAACAGATCTATACACGTAAAGATATTCTAAAAAAAAAACAATTTAATCTAGAAATTAATGAACTTACAAACAAATAATTTTTCGTTTAACATTGACAACGTTTACAAAAATGATAGAAAATATTGTACACATTTCGAATACTGTATCTCAGTCATGACATATTTACGCAAACAAATTCGAATATACTGAGTTAAAAGATGTCTTAAACTATCGTCCTAAAGTTATCGTGTCCGCAACAGAATAAATACGATTTAATTCCAATGCTTTGTTCAAGACACGAAAGAAACCACCACTTATTCTGATTAAACTTTTCTACAAACGTCGCGTTTGTTTGTTCGTTTTAGCTGATTTAGCTTAAGCAGAACCCTAAATTATTAATCAGCTGCACCTCGCATAATGCCTTTACTGTCTGGTGGCTTTCCAAACTTATAAGCAGAGTATAAAAAGAACATGATCATGATATCAATTATAATCAATATTTATTAATATTAATACTCGCTTTACTCGAACAAACATCCAATACCCTAACGCAACAAGATTCCAATAATCTTTGTTAGAAACAAAAGTTTATATCTCATGAATTAAACTATGTGGAACAGCAAAGATAATCCTAAATCTTAATTTCTAAGTTTGATTCGCAGTTTACTGCTAAAGATATTTCGTAACTGTTAATTGAAAAATTTATCAAAAAAATATTAATTTCAATATTCGTCAGAAAAACTTGTTATTAAAATATTACATCTACAAGGCATCGCGTCATGTGTTTGCTTTCTTATCGCATTAATATCATCATCTAACACAGCTTATTTATCTATTACATTGTAGTTATCTCGGTATTGTTATCATTTATATCCATAAAATGCAATTTATCTTCTTCGTCGAATATCGATCCATCGTCGGACAACTCGTGTTCCTGGCTCATGAAAATGTACTTGGTTTGCGCGTTCGTATCACGTTCCTTTTTGTGCGACTTTTTAATAGAAGTCGAACGCAGCAATTTTACGAATTGTATCGAGGTCAAACTATTTGGAGGCGTCGTATTCAGAAACTTGGATGTCATAATACTTTTTGCATCTTCAAAATTATCCCTTCCTCGACTTGTGGACGGCTGAGGACTGCCGTAATCAGTCTCATTATAGCTGTAGTCTTTTTCACGCGCAATACCGCATATTTCATTCTCGGCAAGGTGACTGTCGTCACGATGCTTCATGGACGAAGCTGTACGTTCACCCAACATCTTATTACTGCTTGTAAAACTGACGTGCCCACTCCTGTTACGGCTATGCTTATCCTTCCTATGCGACATTTTAATGGAATCCTTGTTATGAAGTAGCTCCATCGTCGACATATTTATCGGGGTCGATCTACCATTCTTGTCTTGCGCATCTGCTATCTCCAAAACGTTCGTGTCAGTCTCAAATTCTGTGGCGGTGGCGCGTGTCGACGAAAGATCCTCGTTCTTCCTGAATTCCTTGAAACGCGCGACTGGCGTCACGCATCTGGAATAATCAATCTCGTTCGTTGCTTGTGCAGATTCACCTTTCTCCCGTGACATCTCGTCCGCGGGAACGTAATCCGTGACAGTGAGCAAGATTGACGATTTCTTAATCGGAGTGTAAATCTTAAATTCGTCATCTATATTCTTGCGTGTCGACGACACGAAGGTGCTCGGCATCTTGGGTGTACTACTCTGCAAGGATGTAGTTCTCGACCTCTTCTTACTTTCAGACGATACAGAAGATGCTTGATTTCCAAGAGACGCAAGATGTTCGTGGTGTCCGGAGAAACTGCAAGTTCTCTTGCTACGTTTATCCTTCTGATGCGACTTTTTGACCGAATTAAAACGAAGCAGCAAGAGTCTACTTGAATTCACATTCTCGGGTGTACTCGGTCGGCTGAATTCGAAATTCTGCGGACTCGAGACACAAATGGTATCGGCCGTCCGACTTTTAACATCTTGATCGTCGTTACACGCAGTCTCGAGTGATATCTCAGATCTTGCCGATTCCATTTCCTTACAATTTCTCGCTTGAAATAATTGTTTTCTATTTCCATGTTTCATCTTCTTATGCGACTTTTTGATCGATTCTGTTAACAAGTGCTTTAACACGTTTCCGTGATTCTCGGGTGTAACTACTTTGCCAGCGTCTTGAGAAGCAATTGGATTAGATTCTGGAGACGCTGTTCTTCCTTCGCTCGGCGTACTGGCATTACCTGACGACGATTCCTTCTGCCAAGACAGCCAACTTAGTTCTTCACTGCAAACGTCCTCCTCGGAGCGACCCTTTTCCCGTTCGTCATCCATGAGATGCATGCTAACTTGCATACTTTTTTCGTGACTCTTAGAATCGCTGGAATCAACAGCCCGCATTTCGTCGCTCTCTATTTGGTCCAATCCGCTTAGATCAATTTCCATTGGCGTCTTCTGCCGCATACTGCGATCGCTGTCCGATGTAACGTCGGAATGTTCATTATTCAAACTGTAAACAAGCGTCCTCTTGGTACTTCTATTTTTCTTTCGAGATTCATCTTCGGAAGCAGTGCTGGTTTCAGCAATCGCACCCATTTCCGAAGATTCTGTCGACGTTCCTGGAACCGAGTCATCATTTTCTGTAGAAACATCCGGCTGTCGAGCAGATGATTGTTCCTCATGACAATACAACTTTTCCTGTCGAGATAAAAATGTTGTTATACGTCGAATAAATCAGAAATATAACAAAATTAACGAAAAGTAAGTTGTTTCATTCGGCAAAATTCGGCAGGAATGAAAAAAATCTATTGTATTTGTATCTAACTTTACTTGGTACTGAATCTATTTTAACAAGATGATAGTTAAATGTCATATTTTTTATGCACAAAGTTACATATAAAAAAAATGTGAAAATTGCGCAACAAAATATAATTGCATATATGTACCTTCCTGTGGCTGTTCTTGATAGCACTTATACTTTCTGGAACTACTTTGATCACGTTCTCAGGTGTGTGCGGCCTATCGTGTATCTCCTGGTTAAACTCCTGAGACAGATTCCTCGGTGTACTCGCAGTTATAACGCGGCTGGATCTATTATCGAACTGGTTGCGCCAGCGAAGGAAATGCGAAGATGTTGGATGACTTGCGTCCTTGTAGGCTTTTCCCTTTCGTTCATTCTGAAGCAACGACATTAAATAAGACGTTCTCGTCCGCCCCCACGTAAATTCCGCCTCTGTTTCGTCGCTCGACTCATTGATACGCTTGTGCTTTCGAGTTTGCTGAGGCGTTTGATTCTGATTCTCGTCGATAGATTCCGCAGTCGGGACGGTGTTACTGTCGGTGGAAGTGGTCAGACTTGTGTCCAACGTGGACGGCGTGTCGGCGTTGATCGGACTGTCAGAATTTTCGTAGCTGCTGCTCGTCTTCGGACTTGGAGTCGAGTCGAAGGTGAGTAATTTCTTTATTCCTATGTCTTTGCTACGAAACGAACAAGAAGTGTTGCTGAGCTGTCTCATTATTTTAGCCGACCTGGACAATATTCGTAAGTGACTGTCTGGACTGGAGTCGTAGTCCAGGGTCGAATTTGGCGAATTTGACGAGTTCGGCGAGTTGACGACGTAGTAACTTGGTGACTTTTTATCTGCGACATCGTACATCCAGCTTTTGCTTTTGTAGTAGAATTGAAATTGATTTTTCCGCGGATACTGCCTCGACACCGCAGAGAGCTTGAACGGATGCTGCATAAACGTCACCTCGGTCGACGGCATTAAACCTATGTATATATTGTCCTCCAGTTTTGGGCTCAAGGCACTGTCTTTGCTATCGTTGCCTTTCATTTCTGCTCAGATATCTGCTCACTCAGGCGCAATTATCTTTATTACTGCATGTGTAATATACTTGAATCGTACATATACAAGAATGCACACGTTGTAAACAGGAGTGTGGCTATTTCATAAAAGGATTACTCTGCGCTGTCTATTTATGGAGATTGTACATCCGATTGGGCTTCCCTTCTCGTAAAGCTTCCTGTAACAAAACAGGACCACTTAGAGAAAGAAGATAACGTACAAACTATTCGCCGAGTATCTGTGCTCTAAACAACTTTATTAAGCTGCTTAAATATATGCAAGGGACTCGAGTTGTAGCGTGGACGTCCAATAAGCTTTATTGGACAACGAGAAGAGCCCGGGGTACAAGTAGAATCCGTTTTGCGACAGAATTGGATTCCACAACGGAGTTGCAGAGATCGAAAACAAGACCAATTCTTTTTTCTAAGTTTACCCTCTTGTGGAAACGCCTTTCAACCATTGGGCTATATCTATTGAATATATTTAAACGCGCGTTTGATCAATTACTTGGACAGCTTCGGAAAGTGTGTACTTGTGCAATGCGCCAAGAGTTATTAAATTGTCACGCAGATGTACGTACACAAAGGATCACTGATGCCTTCCCACGTGAATTTGCGCACCGATCAACACACTTATACATTTTGCATATGCACACACGAGAAATGTATATGTGTTCTACCCGTGGCTAAATTCATACGGGAAAGCATCTGTGAGTGCTGTTACACGGAGCGCTTGATCGGGTTTAATAACATCCGTAGTTAAGGGGCAATCACAGTCATCCCATTCTTCTGAGGAATAGTTGTAGTTGGCCAGTTTTATAACTACAGATGTTATTAAGCCCGATTAGGGTGCCGTGTAAACGTGGTCCACGATTCCTCATGTGTACACATACATACATACGCAGGGTGTTTCGGATAAGGTGTCCCATCCGTTTGTATACAGACGGACGTTTTTATTTATCGCTCAAAAATTATTGGGAACTTTATAAAATGGCACATAACTTTTCTCTTCAGTTTAACCCGCTCTACCTGTACACGAGCGGACGGACACCTTATCCGAAACACCCTGTATACATACATACACACATACAACATACAATCATATACACACACGCGACGTCGAGCGAGAGGACGTGACTAATTGTGTAAAGATAAATGGATAACGAAATAACCGAGAGGAAAGAATACGCGCCGGACGAAAGTCTCGTTTAATCGGAACAAGACGCCGGCTCGGGGATATCGGCTTACAATTTTAACGCCGTGAGCGACGACGGGTCTCTGCAATCGCGGGCCCCCGCAGTGTGGACGCAACAGGTAATCAGGCAGCCGGTATCCGACGGAGCGTATCCACTCTGACAAGTCGCACTGAAAATATACGCTCCACTCGCGGCCGCCACCGTTCTGGGTGTCGGCGGTGACGCGATCCCCTCGGAAATCGGGCGCGACGGGCGATCGCGAATCGAGAATTAATCAATTGTACACATATACGCGCCGCGTAGGCAGAGATAGGCGCACGTCCGGTTCCAGCTTTGTTCCAAGTCGTGTACGCCGCGGCGTATAACATTGCGAGTCGGTGGCTTCGATGGGGAACGCGCGGGCGACGAGAGCGCCAGCGGATGTCGCCATAAACAACGAACAGATCGAAAGTTAATGGCGGATTCATACCGCGTCCGATGTCCGACATCCAATAAGAGAGTGCGTTCTTCTGGAGACTTTAGGGAGTCCCTAGAATACGAACTCGAATGTCGGCCATTAGGGGAGATGCGAATCCGCCGTGGGCGAAAGCGCTTAAAGTTTTGTTTAAAAAAACTCTCATATATATATATAATAAATTTTACATTGCTTGACTGAGTTCCTATACAGTCTGGTTAAAATTAAAAATAATCGATTCAACCTATAAACATTACCAATAACACATGACAGAGTCTCAATCCTTGACTGCCTTTGCTAAGAGCCATTTCCTTTCGAGATACGTAAGAATTAATAGCTACTTAACGAAACAACACAGCAAAAATGGTCAACTGAGAATCAAGGTACCATACATTAGGCCGGGTCTACAATAGGTGTAGTAAGCCTAAGTCCCAGTCTACAATAAATGATTTAAGCCCTAAGCTTTAAGAAATTGGCCAATCACGGTCAAGTATGAGTAGAATGCGCGACTGTCATTAGTCAATTTCTTCAAAGCCTTAAGAAATTGACTAATCACAGTCGCGCATTCTACTCATACTTGACCGTGATTGGCCAATTT
>NW_011967243.1:1903173-1927877 GCF_000949405.1 Vollenhovia emeryi | reverse complement strand
TGACCGTGATTGGCCAATTTCTTAAAGCTTAGGGCTTAAATCATCTATTGTAGACTGGGACTAAAGCTTAGGGCTTAAATCATCTATTGTAGACTGGACTTAGTCCCAGTCTACAATAGAGATTTAAGCCCTAAGCCTTAAGAAATTGACTAATCACAGTCGCGCATTCTACTCATACTTGACCGTGATTGGCCAATTTCTTAAAGCTTAGGACTTAAATCATCTATTGTAGACTGGGACTTAAGCCATAAGAAACTGATCAATCACAAGCGATTACTCTCCTTCTTCAGACTGTGATTGGTCAATTTCTTATGGCTTAAGGCTTACACACCTATTGTAGACCCGATCTTACATATCACACATAAAATTCGGTGCTATAACGGTTTGGTTTGATTATATAAAATATTTGGACAAATTTTTGAAACAACCAGTAACATCTTTTATACAGGCTTGCTAGCCTGTTATAAGAGACCGTCGTTGTCATTTCAATACATGATAATAACATTTAAATGAAGATGTACGCTGACCAAAATCACTTGTCACGTCAAACGAAAAAGCTCGTCAACCTTGGCCTTATTTACTCTGTCGTTCTCTCACATTGCTTGATAGTACCATTTTGCTTGCTGGACGCATCTTTGTCAATGCGGAAAAACTTTAAAAACTTTCGGTTTAATTTACCTTTTATCCTTGACCTCTTTTTCTAGTTTTACGAACCGTGTTGGTCCGAAGCGCATGATACGACGTCGATTGCAGTGCATTAATTAAACTGCAAGTCTCACTTGCTGGTCTTGGCTGGCAATCCTTCGTTCCACGTCCATGAATGTAATCCTCTTCGGAAATTGAAATCTTCCTCCGTAGACGATGCCGATCGTAACGATAAAACCCGCATTGCTCGATGTTCAATTGTATTAAAAGTATATTAAATTACATTGCATCTTACATGCTAGTAGTTGAGGATAGTCTTTGAATCTAATGTAACTTTGCATAATCGCAGCTGTAAGAGCTTTTGTTCGAAAAGTAAAGTCCATTTTGTACTTCAACGGCAGCGATCTCGACAATTCTCACGCGAGAAAGTAATAGCAGAGAGAAACCTGAGAGCGGCCACGCCGACGTTTTACTTCAGAGCTCTGCGAGATAGGTCACTTGCGCGCTCTTACGTGACAAAACAATCTCTTGAAACGGTGTCAAGTAAACCGCCGGCGTGGCCGCTCTCAGGTTTCTCTCTGATAATAGCGAATTCGATTGCTTGTGAGTGCGTTAAGACTTGTTTACAGTTTAATTCTGAAATACTTTTTAATTAGTAAAATGGTCTTTACATTCGTGTGAATCATTTTTCTAGTTAGATAATCTTTGACCATGTATTTAAAACATTGCAAGACATTGTTAAATGCAAAAATCTACTATGAACAAGTTTTAATGTGCAAGGAAACCGAATTCGCCATAAGAAATCCGTTTGTACATTAGTAAAATATACATATACATGTCGAGAAAGGGAAGACTTAGACGCGCCTAACGTGAAAACTGACGATATATTCTGCATTAGTACGTTGCACCGAGATTGCGAACGGGTCCGTTGGATGGAACGTGAACGCGACTAGTCGTCTCGCAGCCGTCGGTGCTGTTCGGCCCAGCATGCCGGCGTACATTTTGAATTTCAAGAGGCCCGAATCGCGCGCATAGAAGCTGCAAAAGAAGACAGGAAGACAGCAGTCGCACACATGGGCGGATATTGGTTTTCCCGAGTAACATTTTGCCGCGAGTATAAGAATGAGTTGCCAACCGTATCGGATGTTCCCCGCAAGCTTTGGGACGTTCCATCATAGACACGTATTTGTCGTCGTAGCAGAATAGCGACAGGTCGAGGTACGGAGAGCTCGAGTAGGATTGCGCGCATATCGGCAACTGGGCGAGCAGCCTCTTCGTGGCTTCGGTAACGCCTCCGTATCTGGCGCTTATTATCGTTTGCTTGAACCTCTGCTGCAACAATCTAAGGAAGGCAAAGGGCACTTAAACGAGAATCGCTCGGATCAAGTATACGTTGTTATTTGTAACAAATTTTAATGCAGACTATCGCATACCTGGCGTATATGTTATTCGACGGCGAACACATGTACTGACAATCCGTGCTCATCCTGGCGTTTCTGAAGAAGTCGCTGAAATTCTCGAATTGGGTCAACAGCTGAGTCGACGCGTTGTCGTAAGCCGCCAGGATTTTCGCCGTGACCATGTCGTAAACCACCAGCAGAGCCGGCTGCGCATTTGGCTCGTTCGCTTGCAACGTCGCCACTTCTTCGCTCGCGTACCTGACCAGTATGTGATTCGTGTCCAGCAGCTGCATCTTCCACATCCGTAGCGAGTTGAGCTGATCAAAGTATTGATAATACCTTCTCAGTTCGTAGGGATCCTTCGCCACGTAGCTTATATACTCCGCTCGTTTGTACAAGTATACCAATAACCTGTGCTTCAGACTATTTATTGCAACGTCCTTAAACGGCCGGTAATTGATTCCGGGGAAAGCACTCGTCAACAAATACGCGTCGTCTTCCATGCAAAACCTAATACATGTCGTTTGTACTGCATTTGTATCGTCAGACAACAATTGTAACGCTTGGTAGGACAAACTTCTTGTTCAACGTACCTTCCTATCGTCCTCACATTTATAAACATGCCATCGAGTATTTGAAAGATATGTATGGTTTGGTGCTGCACGGACAAGACTGCCAGTATATCTTTGTACAAATACAAACCTGCGTAGAGAGAGAAATGAATTTGTCCCGAAGACTCGATACGTTAGTAACTGCTTAGCTGACCGTTAAAGTTGTAAGTGAACTTCAATGCATTAAAATAGACAACGGCAGTTAACATTGAGAATCTCCACGCTTGTTGACAAGTCGTACCACAAAGCTGGATCCAATTCGGTCAGATAAGCAGCGACGGTTCGCCCGAATGTACCTTGATTATGCGACAAATAAATTTTGTCCACTTTGAAGTGTCTCGTGTCGCACAGCTTTCCACCCTTCAAGTCGACGAGGTGCAAGCTGTAATCCTCGAGCGGCGACCTGGGATTCGGCGTCAATGCCTCGTTATTGGAATAAATCTGCAAGAAATAATGCATCGTCAGTCTTCCTCTCTAAAGTCGTGCGCCCACGATGCTAGAACTTGGCCCAAGTTCCTGTCTTGAGAAATGCGTAGCCGATCAACTTGCAGTTACAAAAGCTGCAAATTAATCGACTACACATCTCTCGAAACTAGAACTTGGATCAAGTGCTAGCATCGCGGACACGAGTCTTAAGAATAACAATCCCATGAGGGAAGTAATGAAGAGTTTCTCGCTACCTGATAAAAGTGCGGTCTCAGCTCCTCGGGGATGTGAGCGGCCGAGCCCACGATTACGTACCGTGCGTCGTCTGTGAAGAGACTGCATTCTCTGTTCAATTGCTGGTTGCTTTCTACTACATTTATAATCCACTTCACCTACAAATACGTTTCAGAGCTGGTACACCAATTTTACCAGTTTTCCCCTTGCTCACTCTCGCTCTTTTTTTTTTTCCCTTAATCTTTACAATCCGCAAAGTAATGGCGTACGCCGCGCGGACTCGGTTAGTATCCAGTACCTTGAAAAACCGCGCGAAGACATTACTTCGTATGTGAAAGCTACGGTCGTCGCTTTTGTGGCCGACGTACTCTTCTTCGCAGTCGGCCAGCAGGTCCGCGGCGGCCGGCGCCCCGCGGTACTCGTACACCTCGATCGACGTCTGGTCCGCGCTGAACGCCACGAGGTACCTGCCGTCCGGGCTGAACTTGCGTAGGAAGCACGGCGGCTTCTCCACGTTCATCACGGTGAAGTTGGGGAAGACGTTCTGGTAGAACTGCCGCGCGCAGTGCACGTGGGTGCCCGGGTACGGGCAGCCCATCGTCTCCCTTCGCCTCAGTCGCACCACCACGTTCTGCGGGCCGATCCTACGGGGATTCACGGGGCACGGATCCGTTACGGATTCGATCCTGCCGCCGCTCTCGCGCCCAGCCATCCTACGACAGCCTCGTCGCGCGAGAACGTTGCTCGTCGCGCGCGCCCATCGCGTCTACGAGGTGTTACAACGCATCGTCCCTACGCGAACAAACGCCGCTCCACTCCCGACAATGCCCCGAATCGGGTTCACTCGTGCATCCAAAGATAGGTTAGGACCTAGGCGTAATGCGTGGTCTACAATGCCAGTCGTAGTCGTAAGAATGATCGACTGCGATTGGTCAATTTCGTCAGACACATAAGAATTGACCAATCATAGTCGACTATTCTTACGACTTCCATGTGGACGAGGCTTTAGGCGAGACACGCAAGACCGACCTCGCGCATGCGTCACATTTTCTCGACGTCGCGGAGCGGCGGCCGAAGACGATTGGCCGAACACGACCGGTCCCCGAGGACGCGAGCCAATCGGCGCCAATCGCCACCTGACCGCGTTGGCAAACGACACGTTGCTGAACGCAAGTCTCGTTTCCCGCGCCGCTGACGTAAGGGCTTTCGACCTTTGAGCAACACACATATACGATACATGTGGTATGTGTGTTGCTCATTATTAATTTTTATTAGACTTACAAACTTAGTTTCAGTGATGCCATATTGTTCTTTAATTTAGCCGAACCTTTTCACGAACGGTTGGGATATTAAAATGAAAAAATTGTCTTAGTAGCACAATATATCGGCGCAATATTGGGAAACAATGTAAAATACTATCCCCAATATTGGTCCAATATTGTAAGATGAACGCCTTCTCTTATTTAGCAATATTGGTCTAATATATTGTATCAATATTGGACCAATATTCCCATTACATTGTTAAATATTGGCCAATGCACTTTCAATATAAATCTAATATTTTATAATTATTATGGTGCAATATTTACATTTATTCCACGGCCAATATTGCCTTCACGTTGGACGATGTCGACCAATGCATTCCTAATATAACCAACATTTGACCAATGTTTAGCTAATGCGCTGTGCTACTGGGCTGATAACTCATTAATAATATTTTTAATTACTTTGCGTTTTTTTTTTAGCGTTTCGTATCGCACGTTATTTCGCCTCTCTCTGTCGCGAAGTTGCAGACAGGATGGATCTGGAGTTCCCGCATGGAAACACATGGATACGATTTATTGATCAAACGTACTCTTGTACGCGAGAGATTTGGAGACATCGTGCCGTAAACGGAGAACGTTAATCTGAAACGCGAACTCGACAGAGTCGTTCATTCTACAGGTCGAAGGAATGGCAGATCAGCTGGAACACATAATACCGCCGTGGGAGGTCGAGGCCTTCGTGCAGAGCTTGAACGTCTCGGACCTCGAAAACGTCGGTACCAAGGGGTAATTTCGCATTTTCGTAAATTCCCTTGTCGCAATAAATTAGATACAACTTAGGCCTGGTTTCACCAAACGTCGCCTAACTTTAATCTCTGTTTAATCTACCAGGGGTAGGTAACCCCCTGGTCCACAATCTTGCTTTAGGTAAACTGCAAGCCTCAAGCCGTAAGAAATTAACCGATCATTTATTCCCCTCACTTTCACCTGTGAGTGATTAATTTCTTACGGCTTAAGGCTTACAGCTTACTTAAAGCAAGATTGTGAAACAGGAGTTAAAGAGTGATCTGAAATCGATCTTTCAGCTGGCTGGAATTCCATAAGAAACTGGCGTTGCTAAACCAGCAGAGTGTGTTCGAGATATCTGAACTGCGCGAGGAGAGCGTCATGGAATGGTTCATCTCGTTAAAAAAAGTAAATAATTAGGTGCAACGACTTATATTTAACGAGTAAATTAATGCAACGGATGAAGCAATGTTTGCACATGTGCATTGCAAGCAGAAGGAATTTTTAGCTGAGTGAAAAGGATAGACGTGCCGGAATACAATTTTCTGCATAATAAATTGATATAATTTCTTATTTAAGCAAAACATTCTTTCTACATAAAAGAAACTAGGAAATTGTATCTCGGCACGATTATCCCTTTTCACGGTACAAGTCTTTTTAACTTGCTTGGTTTTAGACTCCTATTCTTGTGTACGAAGCTATACAAATGGACATATGGAAGCACAAGGTGTTCCCGCTTCTGATCGATCTCAATGGCGAGCCGACGAACACGTTCATGCTGTACAGCGTGCTGTATCACGAAGTTATCGTGGTCTCGTTATTGGAACATGTATTGTTCCATTGCGAAGGCGCGCAAACGGCGGACGACACGGCGATCGATCTCATCGATTACACCGTGCAACGCGTAACGACGCTTCTCGATGGAAAAACCGAAGATATATACGAGAGATCCGAAATCACAGACGCCAAGTGAGATACGGTTCTCCATTTTAACTGGACAGATTGTAAAGTAAACTCGGCAGATGATGCGCATTTGTAGTATTTGTGCATAGAGCCGGTGTACTTTTTACATTTTTATATACCGAATTTGTTGTTCATGCATGCCTCTCGCCAGTTCCTGCTTGGAAGAGATAGTGGAGAAGCAGAAGGCATTCGAGTTCGACATTGGGATGCGGTGCATCTCGATTCTTCACTATCTGATCGAAATTTTGGACAGCTTGCCCCTCTGCGCGATCTCGCGTATGCTGGCGATACATGACGTTCCGTACTTATTCGCGCAGCTGATTGAGAGTCAGCCGTGGAAGAAGCAAAATGAGGACGGTAACATCTATTTTTCGCTTCTAGCTACCCAATCAATACAAATAAACGAGTTGCCATTGATCTTCGTGCAGGCGAAGTGATGACGTACGAGGCCAGCTGGAAGAAAATTAAGACCAACGAAATTGGGAAGATCAATAAAAGGGAGGGGCAGGTGTGGTTCGGTCTGCGAGAATTGCTTCTTAATCCGAAGTGCTCTCCGTACTACGAGATCACAGAGCACAGGCTGTCCCAGCTATCGAAGGTGCCGTTCGTCGTCGATACTTGTACCGATGATTGTACATAATTTACAATTTTAAGTGGAATTTTGTCCTAGTTGCAGAGACATTTGCACGAAGATGTGCTCGATCAAATCGCTCCTTTGATAGAGCTTAAGAGATGGCTATCTTATTTGAACATATCGCCGGGGATGCCGTCCTCAGGCACGACCTGCCCGGTTCGCGTGGAAGTTTTGCCGCAGGTATGTCGCTGTTCTTTTCTATTCTTATCTCTTATTTTATCGATGTCAGCTATTCAAGATTAAGTACATTAATTACAGATAAAGTCGACTATTTTGGAGAAATACCATAAGAAGTGGAAGAAACTGGCTCGACATCAGTCCAAGTGTCTATTTACCACGGATGCGAGTTACATTAAAGACGCCGCGCAAATTTTAAATGACGTCTACGATTTGGAGAAGTTAGATCGTATGGAAGCGAAAAGATGTTCGTTATGCCAAGAACCGTCTAAGAAACGATGCTCCAGATGCAAGGAAGCTTGGTATTGTAGCAGGTACGTAGGGAATACTTTGAGGATTTGTCATCAAGTTATGTTAAATGTGTATCCTCAAAAGTAACATACAGAGATGACAATTCGTTCTCTTGTAGAGAGTGCCAAGTGAAAGACTGGGAAAGCCACAAGGATATTTGCAACACGACGACGAAAAAACAAAACAGTGATAACGTAGATTCCTAGCGATTAAGAATATGCGTATTCATCAAAATAAAGTAACCTTATCTCTCCTTGTATTTTGTTCCTTTCAAATTATACAATGTAAATTATAGTCGCGAAGATTGCAACGCTCTTCTCAAGAACATTGTCTTCACACATTTCCAAATTAAAAAAATCAAAGTTTCGATCTTTATACTCCGCACATTTTAACGGAGATTCCGAGAGATTTCGGAAACGGAAGTATTCTATTCGTGTAGTTGTCAAATATTTTATTAAAAGATGTTAATGTACAGCGCTTTGTTTAAGGTATTCCATTAGGACGTCTTTAGCAGGTGTGTCTTCACCAAAATCCTAAAAGCAATGAATGCTCACTCAACAACTTAACAACGACTGAAGGAAGAAAACGTTGACAAAAGTGATATCAGTAAGGCACAATTACAGCATGGTCTGCTTATTTTACGGGTTCTACTCAGTAGAGGGAGCCTAAATTATCATCAGATGTGATACGTCTCATAATTATCTCTTTAACGTACTATTAAGTCTTATAATTGCAACAAGTTCCATAGAAAAAAAAGGAGCAGAAGTTTAGAAACTTGGAAACAGCCTACCTTTATGACAACGCACGAGCAGCCGACCACTTTGCGCGCTTTGCCCGCGCTGTCGATTTTACACAGGCCAGCCCACTCGCCCAGCTTCTTGTTATTGTCTACCTTTATCAGCGGAATTTGATGTTCATTGCATAACGCTTGAACCAGTTTCTTGTACATCGGCTCGTCGCAATTATCTGCCAAGATACAGAGCATGGCTTGCCTCCTGGAATACAAAAAATTCACTGGTAAAAACCACTGTACTTAACATTGGTTTTACTAGAGCGGAAAGACGCGGGCAGCAGAAACGAGTCAAACGAACGCGTTTCGAAGGAAAGAGACAACACTCAATCAATTTTTCCATCTTACTTGTCCAAGGCTTTAGCAGCTTCGTGGAGCCCGTGCACAACGCCATCGTGAATGAGCGAATTCTTCAGAACTTCTTGCAGCGCCGTGTTAACGTCCATGCTGCCACCCGCCGCCATCACGGATGGCACATCGTCGCTGCAAGGAAAGTTTTATTGAACGCGATAGCACAATACGACAATCGGGAATACTGTTCAAAGCCCGAACAATAAATCAAAATACATATATCGGTTTTTTATCTGCGTTCGGCGTTGCAGATCCAAGACGTCTGAGCGCTCTTTGGCATTCGAGTGAGCGAGAGAGAATGGGACAAGGTGCGTTCCGTTTCACGCGTGACGCTCATAATGCATCATTTGTCCTTATTCAACATCGGGAAAGTAACGAGGATACATGATGCATCATTTATCCTTTAACATTTGGCGAATAACAAAGATAAACGATGCATCATGCGTGAGACGAAACACATCCATAGAAAGGGAGGAAGAGTACTCCGACGCCTCAGATTTACAATGCAGCTATTATCTACGTTGATCACTTGTCAAACATGTATTTTTACATGCTGCAAGCTCTTTTGAAAATCCACGATTGAGCTTTCAACAACAAAAGTCTAAGTCTGTCCAATGTTATCGCACAACGTTGAGCGCATTTGCTACACGTCAAACTCTTCTCCTTGTCGCTAAGCGTTTCCGTGCGGCTTATACATTCGTGATTTCGTTAGCTTTATCGAATCCAGCCGGGCGAAAGGAGAAGGTGCTGGGGGAGGGCCGCCTGGTATACTCACTTTTCTACGTCGGACATGTTCGGGCGAGCCGGGGTTAACTGGAAATAAATACAGGACGTTATTATTCCCGCTCTGGAAAACACATTCCAACGTTTCCGCGGACTGGATACGCGACGATCTCAACGTAACGAGCGGATTTTAACCGGCAGTATCCAACGTGGTTTCATTTACCTTTTCCGTGAAGCGAAGAGGAGGTTACCAGCTTCCGCGCGTGCGTCACCTCGATCGCTAGCGACGCCACGCGCGTTGCGACCGGCCGCCATGTTGGCACGTGGCGGCATCTGTCGCGTATCCGGTAAGTATCAACGTATATCCAATGGTACAGAGTTTACTGATTATCCACCGAGCGTCGCCTTCGATGTGGACTGCGCGCGGTTCACTTGATGCTGCGCGACTGCCATGAAGCGTTTTTCTTCTCCGTTTGTTTAATTAAAAGGAAGGCGGATAACACTTTGAAGCAGTGATTCGCAGCACCGTGTCAGTCCAGTTGTAGGACCGAGGATCACAAAAGAGAAGAAGTAGAAGAGGAAGAAGTGATTTGCAGCATTAAATTGGACCGTGGTGGGTCCTTTGGTCACATGACTCGGCGTCATGTTGAGGTCGGGACCAGCGCTTGAATTTGAGTTTCTGTTAAGTTAGTCCAATATTCGGTACGTATAGTAAATTTCGGAACGCAACCTTAAGCTATAAAATATAATGTATCTTCTCTAGTAAATAGTTTACCGTTCGGTCGTAGAAGTTGTTTACACGGCAAACTTGCGCTGCCCTTTTCTCTCTTTGTTTTCTTCATGGCAAAATAATAAGATAATCCCTTTTGCAGATTGACTTAATCTAACGGGGATCGAAATGCAACGCACATTGCTTTGGCTCGCAATATTGCTACCTTCTGAAGAAGATACAGTGCGTGGAATGATAGCCGTTCAACAGCAATGGAAATCGAGGACCCAAAGTGGGAAGCCTGTTGGGGAAAACATATAATTGCAATCGATGGAGTCGCATATCTCTCCAGAGTTGGGAAAGTTACTTTATAAAAGTATCTGGTTACAATTACAATTCTTTTTGCTAAAAATGTAGCTAGTTACAGTTGCAAGTTACCAATTCTGAAAAGTAACGCGTTACAGTTACTAAAAAAACAACGAATCGTTACTTTGCAGTTGCTTTCTTGCAATGAAAATAAAAATATCAACTCTGCATTTGAATTGTAAAGTGTCGATAAAGGCCTCTATGCGCAAATGCAAGGCCCAGTGCGATCTGTGGATGTTTAAAATACTTATAAAGTAACTCTTAATGTAAACTATTAAATTAGTTACTAGCTAGTTATCGAAAAGATGTAACTGAGTTAAGTCACAGTTACAGATGAAGAGAAAGTACCCATACAGCATGCATGTCTAAAAGACATCTTTCAGTCCCAGTCTACAATAGAGATTGATTTTCGATCGGTCTCACATAACGGCAGGGATTTTTCATTTTCTACATTATATTTATTGGATAGAAAGTCGTGTTTACAAAATATACATTACGAGTACGATTCTATAAAAGTAGTCAGTAACGAGTTGGCATAGAATCTATTATTATAGTCGATTCTACAATAGTAGTCGCGATGATAACAAGGAGATAAGATGTGCAGTATTGCTTCATGTATGTGATATATTTACAGATTCCCTCGCGTGTCTCGGATTATTGTGACGAGTAGCTCGAGTAGAACGTGAAACTCGTAACAATATCACTTGTCGCTAATCGTTAATTATTTCTAAGTGATGAGTTTTCTACCCGGGACTTCTGGGAGCGAGGGAATCCCGGCGATATTATAGCACGTCTCTTAGAACATAAACGTCTAAAGTATTTCGCGCTTGTGTGCTGTTAATAGGCGATTTTTGGTACAAGCGTACACTCGACATCATGAATTTACACCTGAAAATAGCCGTTAAGTTGAATCTATTCCGATAAAAAACTTCAGTTCATTGAAATAAATTTTCCTATTGGATATCTTTAGCGTCCTTCTTCAGGTGTAAAGGCATTCATGACGCTGGGTGTACATACACTCTGGTATACTTTGGTATGTACCAAATGTACCAAACAGTCGCCAAAAATCGCCTAATATCATCCATCCGAACGAGAAATGATTCGTCGATCAATGTCGAAACGATGTCGACTCGACGAATCCTTTCTCACTGGAACATTAACAATTATCAATGCGTACGCAGTCCGTCTGTGCGTGTCAATTAACAATAAGGACCGAAACGAAGGTAACTTGACCTGTCGGTTTAACGCTCCAAGATATTACGAAAAAACGGTGGTAATGTACCTGAAATAAGAAAGGAGGGATCCAAAGAGCGCGAGCCATCAGCCACTCGAGTTGAAATCCGGTTAACGTAATCTCACGTGCCTAGGCGGCGACTGAAGACAACGTTATTTCGGCGGTGAATATCGATACGGCCAATAATGCGGCGGCGGCATCGGTGGCGGAGGTGGCTGTTGTTGACCGGAAGGCGACGGCTCCGATTGTAAGGAGGACGACGCGGAGTGCTGAGCGGGTGCCACCGGATACAAGCGATGTGCCTGATGATGGGGATGGCAGCTCGCGCTTGTTACACGCGACGACGTCGACGCCTCCAGCATGATGCCGGCTTGCGACTGACAGGCCATCCTCAGGCCGTGAAAATCGAACTTGTAAGCGTAACGTTTACCATGAACCTTCGTCATTATATTCTTGTCGTAGTAATACCTGCGATAATAATATTATTCTCTCTTAACGGCACTGCGTAGTGCGCGCGGGTCGTTTCAAGGCGTTCAAGATCTATGAATCTCCTGGTGAAAAATGTGTCTCAGACTTTTTATACGAATTGGTACACTTTTTAGATACGCTGACGAGAAAGTCTACTTCTTTTCTTAGAATTTTTCACGTGAATAGTCTAAAACATTCTGTTTCTGCGATTTCTCAGTCTACGATTTCTGAAAACATATGTTAAACTTTTTCCAATCTTATGAGACTACGTCTGAAATTGTAGAATGAGCAATCTTAGAAATCTCAGAATATTTTAGAAATCATAGATGTGAAAAATTCTTGAAAAGATGTAAATTTTCACGGCATTTCTGAAAGGTGTATCAATTTGTAATATGAAAAGTCTGAAAAATTCTGAGAAGAATCAGAGTCTATAAGGATCTTAAGACAGATTTGACGAAGGTAAAATCTATGAGCTGTATGGAGGATAAAGACAAGGAGAGAGAGCTGTGAATATTATGTCAGTGCCTCAAAGGTGAACAATGCTAAGTCAAACTTTTTGCAAAAACGAGATTTTATGTTTTTTAAATCAGCTCGACAAAGTGACTCAAAGAATATAAAAATCTCGTTTTGGCAAAAATTGCGACTTAACGTTATTTACCTATGATGTCCATTTCTACCAATGTAAATTAACTACGATCTTTTTCCAATTCCTGAGACTAGAAAAAGATAAAAAGTAAGTGAAACCGAGATCCAAGTTAATCCGCATTGGTAGAAATGGACATCGATGTGGCCTATGACACGATTGTGTCATTGTATATTCGTTTACGTTATACAATTTACCTCAGCGCGCGTGACAACTTGTCGTAATTCATGTTAGGCTTGCTCTTGCGCTCGCCCCAGCGACGTGCGACCTCGTCCGGATCGGTGAGCTTGAATTCCCCGTTGGAGCCCTCCCACGCGATGCAGGACGAGTTAGACGAATCGGAGAGCAGCTCCAGCAGGAATTGCCAGAGCTGAACCTGTCCGCCTCCGACCGCCCCTGAGGCACTGGCTCCAGCCGTTGATCCAATCAGCGAGCAAGTCCGTTGTAGGAGGCTGAACCTATCTGCGGAGCAGAAAACGGAACACGCATGCACCAAGCCCCCGTTCTCGAGGCGTTCTTGAGATCGAGTCGTCTCGACCGTGAGAGACAGAGCGATGGACCGTCGGCTCTCCTCGTCGTACACCTGTCCTCTCGTTCTGGCTGACACGGATTTTTATTCCCTCCGCCTTTATTTCCGTATCACTCATACCGTAAATATTTCGTCGCGTTTACGACAGGATTTTACGTTTGAATTCCACCGCGAGAGTTTGTTAAAATTCGAGCGGTCGTCCCGATATTCTCTATTTCTCAAGTTCTATTGTAAATAATTTCTATTTTTTACACTGTCAAGTTGGGCATCGCATTCGTTACGCGCGAATTTTCGTTTACATATAAATACACGTGCGGCGAGGACGATGTTACGCGCGCGACGGTATTTCCGAAAGTTTCATTTTTAATTTTTCGCCTTGCTGAATTTACCATTATAAAAAATTGCAGCGGCCGAAGGATGCAATCTGGTGTCCTGCTGAAGATGTAGAGGGTGCGTCTGAATTCTCCACATTACGCGCCGAATTTACCACCTTGGCCTAATCCTGTGCCATATAAACGGCGCTTTCGGAAACCGATAGACGACAAGCTCATCATCTCCGGAGAGTCACGCGCATTGGGGATGCGTTTTCTCGCGTCTTCCGTACGACGATCATCTCTCGGTCTTAACGTTCTTAACCGCGATCCTGCATCTTTTCGATTTGAAAAGAGCGTGCATCGCTATGGGTTTCTCGTGACAACGGAAAAAATAACAGTCGAAACTAATTTTGCAGGGACTCGGACGGCCGCGCGAGCGAGCGTAGCCCGAGCAGCTTCATCGCGGACCAGCTGTCTCTCGCGAAATAATGGATACAAATCGAGGAGCATCAATCGAGACTCGTATCACTGATCCCGATAACGTTGGACGCGTCTCGGACACACGCGAACACGCAATGTCAATCGTCAGCGGCAGACAGACGCATTTGGAAAGCTAAAACTCCGCCAGCCAGTGGACAGAGAGCGACTGAGCGACCTTTGCCCCTGGTTATTTCAGCCCTTCGCGCCCTCCCCCCCACTCTTGGTCTTGGTAAGAACGGAATACCTTTGCACCCCCTCTTCTGACGTACTGCGCTTAGGGTACTTGCCGGTATCCGCCATCTCTTTCGCTCTGTTACTCTTTCGGAATATACGCAAGTGTATCTTTTCAGGACCATCTCGCAAGCTAGGAGGACGAAGTTACGTAATTTTATTCCAAGATTTCCTCTCTCGTAAATGGATCTCTCAAGCGCTTGTGTTTGGAGCGATCGTTTCATTGCGGACTACACTTCTGCAAAAACTTGGATAGATACGTTTGCAGAAGAACTAGTAAGTTTTGCGTTTTCTCGCTCGCTACTCGACTCTACTCTTAACGCTAGCTAATGACTCGCTCTCGAAAACGATTAACGACTGCCCCGTCCTTTCTCGATCCTTCGTCGCCTACCGTTATTTTAAGTATCATAGCATCATCCGCTGTCGAGAGCACATCGTCCCATCGGGCAAACAGGGCACAAACATGTTAGCTTCGGACGAGCTTTGGAATCTAATGTTAGTCGGAATAATCACACTCCACACGTTTGTATTATTTTTCGTTTGGCTTACGTAGACTGAAAGTGTACAACACATCCTTAAGGAACACATTAAAATCAACGAAAAGCCAAATTGACTCTACTTCGATTCGAAATGGCCACGCGTTTTCCGTGCTCGCCCCTCTTTTCGATACGGAATATAAAAAAAGATTTCAGAGTCTTTTATGTACATTTTATTGTACGCAAAAGAGAAGAAGAAAGAAACGGGGGAATGTGTGAAACTTTATCATTCGACTGCTGTGCTAAAGATGACATAAAGTGCTCGAAGGGCAGGCTCGCGCGGATTCACTCGAGGATATCGCGGATGCATTGTGCACGTGCGCGCGTGTGCGTATAAAATACAAAGTGCACGCCGTAAACGCGGGGCGAGCGTATACGCGACGTCCTGTGAGCGACGTGTGACGGAGGCGCGACGCGTAAAATTATCCCGTATACATTCAAGATCCGAGAGAACGCGCTGTGCCGCTCATCACGAAAACAATATAGTCGCGCCCCGCGGCGAGCTTACCACCCCCGAGCCCGTTAGAGCCTGCCCCCCTGAGGGAGGAGAGCAGAAAGAGGGGTAAAAGCGGTCGCGCGGAGCAAGCTCGTAACCCCTCGTGGCACCACCTTTCCGCTGCCCTAAACACTCGATGGTTTATTCATGAGGACTCTCTCACCGCGATAACACTGATTCGTTTAATAAACGGCTGCTGCCGGGGCGAGATGGGCCGACGCGCGCGCACACACGCGCGCGAAAACGGGCGAGAAAGGGAGACGGAAAGGGAGCGAAAAGGGAGAGGGAGAAAGAGAGCTGCAACGTTATTCAAACGGACGATATATCTCGGAGGCTTACGCTGCCACAGTTCGGTACCTCTCACTTTTCGCTTTTCTTCCTCCACGTCCGAGGAGATGGTGCTCGAGAGTCCTGTATTCCGTATACGAAAAAGAGGGGGCGAATAGAGCGTAGACAAAGGGAGAAATTACGTTTCTTTTTTTTCCCCCGTTTCCTTTTTACCTCGTTTTCTCTTCGTCGCGACTCCACGCGGTTGGCACCAATTCTAATGTAAAGCCTCGCGTCCACGATGCTAGATCCCGGTCCAACGTGCGTGTTATAGCCAGCACAACTGCCGTTTTCCCGTTAAATGTGCAAGTCGATTGGCTATACATTTCTCGAGATCTAGGGGTCAATTCTGTATCTTACATTGTAGTGAAAATGCTGTAAGTGAGTAGCTTTGTATCTTTCTAACTGTCCCCTTAGAATGCACAATTTTTAGCATTTTCACCATATATATTGTAAGATACAGAATTGATGCTCTAGTACCGTGGACACAGGGCTGGGATGCATTATACTATTTGTATATTGCATCGTACTTGCTATCGCTAACACATGATTGCATAAAAATGTTTCTATTGAAGTACTACCACAGAGTCTACTCTCGTAGAAATCTCTTTTCTTTTTATCGCTTCTTTATCTTATCCTCGGGGTATCGCTTTCCTACTCGCAATCAGTCGCCACGATTTTTAAATGTACGGGCTTTTTTTTTCCTTCGGGAGTCGTGCAAGCGATAGAGGTGAGGAAAGTCTGGGGCGAAACGTATCCGTTCGACGATACCGATATTTACTTTCCCGCCGGACCGCGTTTATCTGTAATAGATCGCCACCATCGTTAAGGCCTTAGATAAGCTCCAGCTGGACCAGAATCGGTCCCTGGGGAACGGTTAGCCTTTTCCGGTCACTCTCCATTCAATCGTGACAGGTCCAAGACCAAATCCCTATTACGCTTTCCTAAGAGCTTTGCCGTTTAGATTTATAGCGCGAATCGCTTTGGATTTATGCTTGCAATTAATATGCGTAGAAGACATTATTATCCCTAAGAAAAAAATGAACTGTTTTACATATAAGGGAGGAATAGATAGCTAGATCTCCAGAACTATCTGTAGATAAAACTAAAAAGCTGTTCACGTTTAGTTGAATATCAAACCTAAAAAGAATTAAAATATAAAGTGTACCAAACCACATCTCTCTTGTCGCGTCTGAATGGAGTAATTTGACGTCAGAATTCGAAAGAACGCAGAATTCAAATTAGAAACGGAATATATAATTTTACTTATCCGAGATCCCTCACAGAAACGCAACGACTGGGAACGAAAGGAGCACTGAACAAAGCACTGAACTAAACCAACTTTTGAATCTTCATTTCCTCAAATTTATTCCGGACATCTAAATTCATATTAAAGTTATTAACACAAAATCTCTAATGGCAGGGAAACAGATAGGAAAAAATAGCAATTTTGAGCCTAGACTCTCTCACCATTTTCGTTTTCTTGCAGCAAGCCCGGGGTGTACACGCCAGTGGCTTGGAAACGAAGATGAGCCAGGTGTCTCGCCAGGATACTACCTGCCGTGCCGCCGATGTCCCGCCAATCTTGCGGCGTTAATCGCAACAGCTCCTTGCCGGTCGACGGGAGTATCGTCGCGATGGAGCCTGGCCTGATGGCGAATGTCCGGCCGCACCACGAGATCCACTCGTTTATGTGACCCGAGCTCCACGTGGACGGATCTGAAAGACGACGTTCATCAGGACGTATCGCCCGTGTCTCAATACGCGAGTCCAAGACGCAGGCTCTCGTCCGTCGTTCGCCGATCGGATATTTACCGGACGGCACCATAATCTGCTCGGACTCGGATCGGCGATCGTCCGGATCTTCGTCGTTGCTCTTCTCGTCGCTTTCCGACGCGGTTTCAACGTCGCGTATTCCGCGCGCCTGTAGAATACGCGTCGCGCGAGTTTGCTTCGCGAGCGCCTGCGTTTTCTTATCACTACACCCTTTCGATTTCGACTTTGAGCCTGAATTCGGCTCGGAGTCCGTCATCTCGGACGGCAGCTGACGCACGGTGTCAGAGTCTTGAGAAATGTCCGCAATTCGGCAGAGGAATTCACGATTTTTCCTAGCGAATCGTTCACTCAGCGTGACCATCTCGCCTCTAGTAACACCGAGCATTCTCGCCTAATTTCGGCGTTGGAGTTGAGTATCTCCTCAAGCAAGATCACACCTCGCAAGTGCGGCATCCTTCGCCGAGATTAGGCTCGAATTAGCGCCCTAATCGACGCTCGTTCATCTTCACGTTGCACCTAATCACTTCGCCTTGTAACCGCGACTTCTTTGCGCTATCTATAAATATTGCCAACATTTATATATTCACCGTAACTTTCTAGATGAAATTCTTCACACCTTGGCCGCCACCGAATATCTGAGTAATCACTTGATCACGCGATCGATCGTCCAATTATTTATCTCGCAAGAGAACTCGATCACCGCGGTACAACGCGGACGTCGTGCAATCGCGACGCAATGCTCCGATCTAGTCGAAACCTGAATGAAACGAAATCGGGAGGAGGCGAGCGGCCCGGAGGCCCGATTGGCGAAATATGGATTCCCGGAAGAGCCGGCACACTCAGCCGCTCTCTCGCTCTCGGCTCCGTGCATCGTCGACCGCTGAATCATGCGCTTGTGGTTGCTCATCTTTACTTTCGTGTTCCTTTTTTCGTTTTCAATTCCCACGGACCACGCGCTCCTGCTTCCTGGCGTTAATCGGGCCCGATTTAATGTAACTTTCCTTTTTCCGAGAAACTTTTGTCACAAATCGTCGCGTTACACAGAGAAAGAGAGAGGAGTTTGCCTCGTGATATCTAAAGATATTCCTTAAAGCGCCGAGCTACGAGAATCAATGTAACTCGTTTGAGCGAGAATACTTTTGTCCATAAGTTACAGGAGGTTTTCCCGTACTTCGTGGAACTCTGTAGAATTTTCGCGGGTATTTGTTTTTTGCTTTCGAGCTGCAGATGTGCGTAGATATCTTTTTACTCGAATGACCCGGAACTGCTTAATCATACTTAAGAAACGTATATCTAATGTCGCAATACTAGCGAGTTTTTTTTTGTCCTATGACTTAAACGTTCCGAGAACGTTTTACTCCTTTCCTGACCGGACTGACCGTACAATCAGAATCACACAACAGGTCCATTGGAACTTTAATGTGACAAATTAAAACGTTATGTATAAACGTAATTTTATTTTTACGAGTAAGGCTGATGGCAGATAACAATCGGCAAGCGCTTAAGGGTCTATCGAGACAAAATTTGTATATTTGCATAAGCATATGCGTAAAGAAATTGATTAGTTTATTTCCTTATGCACGCACTTATGGCCCAATCAGATTCCTTATGCATATCTTCATGCACTACTGAGACAGACGTAGATCGCTGTCGGATATCGAGACGTAGCCGATGTTCAATGAGACAATTTTTTTAAAAGAAATTTACTACGGAATAGACCATCGGCTACGTCCCGACACGCGACAGCGACATATGACGTATTGTATAACAGGCGTTAGAGTTTGAGCAGAAAGATTGTCGTAACAGTTTACGACGACCTTTCTGCTGAGGCCCTTAAAGCCTAATCTACCATGTGCTCTTTGCGTCTAGAAATATTCTGTTTTAGCAAATAGAATTTAGCAAATAAGCTATTTTATCAGCAAATCAAAACGCTTAAAAACTTTGTCGACAACGTACGATTGTACAATGTATAATGTACAATTTATCAACTTGTTTGTCAAACTTTTCAAATGTATTTATTGGCTACAAAATAGAATGTTTCTAGACGCAAAGAGCACATTGTAGATTAGGCCTAAGAGTTTAGGATCGTTCTCCGCCATCAGCCTAGTACTATTGCGAAAGATGCTCTAGCGCAATTTTTTAAACGGGCAGTTATACGATTGTTATAACTGCCCATGTTTGTGCAATTTTGTGTACAGATAAGAAATCTTGATCGTTCGTCGATATTTCCGAGAAAGATAAAAAAAAGATTAGATAAAGATTTTAAGAGACATTTCAAACGCTTATAAGATTTTCTGAATTATTTGTAGAAATTCTTCCAGAAAAAGCGAGCGTCTTTGCTTGGAGAACCGAGATTTGCCGTTATCATTTCTCAATGCTCGAAATATCTTGGAAATATCTCAAGTCTCTGTTGGCTTCTCGTACAGGCTCAGACATTTTCTCATAGGACAAAATAATTATTAACATCGATTAACATGGCAATCATCAGATAATAAGATATTACAGAATTAAATTGGATACGATTACTAGTATAACGTGTAGTTTCGCGCGAGAGTAGTTGATATGTAATCAATGAGCTTGATCTCGTTCTGTGAACTTGCCTCTCGAGTCGATTGGAAAACTTGAAGATTAGGGAGTGAGGATGGATGGATAAAGATCCGTCTTGGCAGCCTAGATTTCCAAAATTTATACACAATTGTTATTTATTCGTGGTATTACAGATACACGCCCGTTTCAGGATTTAGAAAATTGTATCTTGTGCCTAGACACCTTACATAAGACAGGATTAATCTAGACATCACAGAGAGCGACCGACACAAGAGAGTGTAAACAAAATAACATCTTTGTGACGCAGAGTACAATCACAATCGTTAGTGTGTCGTTACGTTAGGTCAGATTTTTCCTCTACTTACATTCGTACGAAGCTATTTCTCTACTTTACGAAATTGCAGTTATATACAAAGTAACCGCGTGAAAACGAATTGAGTACCAAGTTCGAAAGTTGTCGCCGTTGTTTCTCCGGTTGACGTGAGAGACGCGAATCCAGCGAGTTGCGAGACTGCAGAAGTATATCAAGCACTTTGAAAACGGTAGAGCTTAAAGGCTTAACGCATTGACAATCTCGCGCGAGACTCGATTCAAGAAATTGGAACGTTCCTCGTCGTCGGTATCTTAAATATATTTTAACGACTAGAGTAAACATATACATATAATAATCTACAGGTAATAAAACTAAACTAATACATTATTGTCTTTTCTTAGCAGCTTTTACAGCCTTTGATTTTTGTTTTTCTCCTCCAGAAAGAAAAGACGTTATTACTTCAGACATTTCTGGCATATTATAGATAGTGAGATTATTTAATTGCTCCATTTCCTACAAAATGCATTTAGTTTATGACTTGTCAAGGACTAGAGTATATAGACTACGTGGTAAATCGTATAATAATTTATATTAGACGGTCAATAGTATCTTACAGCATTATCTCTCATTTATTTATCTAGAGATATTAGGAAAAAATAAAAAAAACCCTCCTAGTTTTGAGGATCACTCAATTTTTGGCCGGTCTTTAGGTCTTCTTACCTTCCTAGTTTCAGGATCGTTCATTATTTTCGGCAGAATCATGATCAGTATAAGCGGCAGAACCATCATTAAAACCTGGGGAGGAACGGAAGAGAGAAACGTTATGATTTCAGGCCGCGGGGTAGGTAAAGCGAAAGCGTATGTGCGTCGGCCGGACGCTCCGTTACCATGGGATTGAACAGGAAATCCGTTAACCGCCACTGCTCTCTGACTTGGAAATATCGGAACGGCGCCAGAGGCCTCATTTTCAACGGATAGGGCACCTGAATCACCTGCGACGTCTGTATCAAATTGACCTTACGAGCCCGGAATTTCCCTTTCTGATTGATCTCCACCCGGACTGGCTCGTAAACGTAATTCGGGTTCACCACCTCCACCATGTAAGAGCCGGACGGGACGTTCGTGATTATAAACGTGCCATCTTCCCTGAAATGAGACGCTCGTTTAATACGCGCGGATCGGGGGACCCGTTGAGATTCGCACCGCGCCCAGCCCGCGTTACCTCAGAAAGCCGTAGTGTTCGCCACCGTTTGCCATCACGTGCGTCATCAGCTGCCACCCGGTGGAGGCAGCGTTGTCCCAGGGGAACACCTTCCCCTCGATCACAAACAGATCCGTGGACGCGTCCTCGTCGTGCTCCGCTACCGCGTATCGCTCGCACAGGTTCGCGAGGATCACGAGCGAGCACAGAATTCCCCTCATTGCGAATGCGAGCGTACGATCGTTAACCTCTTCCGCATACGTTCCTTACCAGCTCTCACCTCACCTGCGACCGAATTGTCATGCGCGCCCGCTAATCCTCGGCGACCTGGGCGCAGCGATGCGCACGACACCTGTGTATACTGTATCCTGGGGAACGTGTCCCGCACCAAAGGTGTGTTCCGAAACCTGCTGAAAATGTACAGCTGACCATAGGTTGCAGGGAGGGTGACTTTATGGCGCTTTAGATTACGCGTGTAAACAATTACTGCTCAATCACGCTGATACTTATATTTTCCTCTTCAACACGCAATGCGTGCCAAAGGTTTTACCTTTAACTCGCAATGAAGTCGTAACAAGTTGTAACAACTGATCTGTGGAAAAAGAGCGTTCCTAAAACCCACCGCCGTGGTCCAGTTCCATTGTAAAGGCGGGTTTGGAAAGTTGTGAACCGCTTCAAAAGTCTGTTCGCGTCGCTTCGCATTTGTTGCACGAATCTTCGTTTTATTTCTCTCCAGCGTCCAATGTATATTTATTTCTTTTTAAAGCGCAGCAATTTTTGCGAATTTCAAGCAACACGAGCAAGCCTCATGTTTCGTAAAGTTTTGTAGTTTCAGGCTGGTATTACATTTGTCGTACGACAAAGTTTTTAAGCGTATTGATTGGCTGAAGGATAGTAAAATTCTCGAGTATCTAGAAACTTTCTATTCAGCGGCCAATCGACACGCTTGAAAAATTTGTCGTACGACAAATGTAATAGTACCCTAAAAGTTACAACGTACTTGTAATAAAACGTCGCACGTCTCCGCCAGTCATTTACTACGAATGAAGATTTGCAATCTTCTTTCGCAACTGCAGTGCGTATCCAATATTTTTTAATTCAACAACAAGTCTTCTTTCGCAACGATTGCGCGATATAACAATCAAAATATCAATCCACCAAGCAGAATTCACTCTAAAGGCAATAATTACAATTTACCGATTCAACGCGACAACGCCTCTCTGATAACGCCAACGTTCCGGCGTACTTCTTCATCGAGCTTCGAATTTTCCGCAAGAATTCAAACGTCGCGCCGGACAGGCTGCGCAACCGCTTGGCTTGGAAAGCGCGAGCCAGTCACATTGGACTGTTGCTCGGACGCTCGGTAAACGGTTGGTAGTACTGGACACGCTGGCGAAGAAGAAGGTAATACGCGAGTCGCCGGAGTGACCGCGGAGAAACGCGATCGACAATTAATTAACAGTCCGCTTGCACGAGGCTCGAGGCGTATCATGCGGTCTCGAACGTACGAGCAATGCGTTTCGAATCGTGCGTGCATCTACGAACGGCCGGTCCGCGAATCCGTTAACGGCTGAAGAGACTCGCGTAGTGTCACGTGACGTCACAGTGAAGAACAGCGTTCAACCGTTACAGTTGGAAAATCGCGAGCGCGAGAGCTGGGGGTCGACCTCGCGTCGTAGCGGCGAGTGCGGTGCAATTAAGTCGATTCTCTAACGGTCTGTCGGTCGCGTGACGTATATTCGATGTCGTGATTAGCGATAGCGCGTACTCGGCGGAACGCGGCGCGATCGAAAGTCCGTGCGGGTGGTCGGCGTCGCCGCGCAATGGCGTCGCCGCGCGACGACGATCGTGCTTTTGGGCGGCGCGTACTCCGCGGGCGCTCGTCTTCTGTCTCCGAATTCTCGGATCGCGTTGATCACGTAGCGCGCGCGCGACGTGATACATGATTTGAGATAAATAGCGCGAGACTGACTACGTTTCCACCGAGGGTCAGAGTCGGGTTGGGGTGAGCGTTTTTGCGGTGGAAACACCAAATCGGGTCAGAATCGAGTTGGGGTTTGGTGTTTCCACCGCAAAAACGCTCACCCCAACCCGATTCTGACCCGACTCTAGCCCGACTCTGACCCTCGGTGGAAACGTCATAGTAGATCCTAATTAGCGACGCCATTTAGGAATCATGTCCGCCATTTTAACAATCCTAAAGTCGGTAGCGTCATAGTGAGCTCGCGCCATCTATCGCGTCGCCGAGCGACTATCGTCGGGACGTACCAGCTGTCGCGGGGTTGTGTTCTACACTTGGCGATTTGGCGCTCAACGTGCGAGCGTCGTCGCATTCCTCGCGAGTGGATCTTGCAAAAATGCGAGCGTTGTAAAAAGAATAAAACGGCGCCGGGTTACTCGTAGTTTTGTGACCGTTTCGTGTTACTTTCGCTCAAGCGCGCGCGACCGTCATCGGAAGTGCCGTACGAAATATCGCGCGACTTTGGGCTCCGATCAGTGCGAAGGTAATTAGTGATGTGTGCAAGTGATTAGCGAACCGAGCGTGATTAGCGCAAGTGATCAGTGAATGCCAAGGAGTGCAACGAATAGGATCTGAGAGGAGGAGGCGGCCCGAGGTGCATCAGGCGCCGGAACAACCATGGGTGAGTCTCGTTTGATTTTTACGAAATACTCGTGGTTCATTGCCGCGATGCAGCTATGGTGATGTTAAATGTATCGGGTTATTTCGAGACTTTTCAAGTATTCAATATGAAATATCTGCAACGTTACTACAAGAGATTTGAGAGCTTTTCTATCTTGGTTAATCAATTCTATGCTTAAAAAATGTCTCGTACGACAAATGCGATATTAAATTGTTTGAAGGAAAAAATTTAGCTGACACACACATATATCAAATTTTGCAACGACTTATGACCCATAGACAAATTCTTGGAAATATCGTTCAATAGACTCTTAATAGGAAACTGCAGTTTATCCTCCCGCGAAGAGTCTATTAATTAGAAAATTACAAGTGCGCGGCAATTTTCGCGCAAATTTTCTCAGAATTTATCAATAATGACGGCGCGTATATGCGGCGTCTCGCGCGGCGTCACGCGCGGCGGTGTTTGCTATCGAACACCTGTGTCTCGTATGTTTTGACGCCAGTTTTTTAGAGACGTAGTACGCTCGCGTACTACTGTTTCTGAAGTAGACTTCCAGTGGTCGCTCTCTCAAGGCCTGTATATCCACGATGCTAGGT
>NW_011967243.1:1898770-1902523 GCF_000949405.1 Vollenhovia emeryi | reverse complement strand
TTCTAGCATCGTGGACACAGGCCTGCAGGTTTCTCTCTGGTTTCAGTATCCACGTTTCGGGCACACGGTGGCGCCTGCGGACTGTGGTGTTGGGGCAGTGGTTGGTAGCAATGGAATATCTACAAACGTTTCCCCCACAAATTTTAGAAATGAAAGAGAAACGGGTTGTTGTGTTGTGAACAAGTTGACAGGTGTTTATGGCATATATCGACAGTATTTATGTATTGTAGTAGGTTGTTGTAGATATTTAGGCCTTTGAATGAATGCGGTGGAGATGTTGGAATCCTAATGACAAGACTGCCGTGGCGTGATTGGGAAAAAGTGTATGTACATGTCTCCATCTGAATGAGAGCCAATATGATAGAAATCACGGCAAAACTCGTTCGAGGACCCGTGTATTTCTCCGGGGAGATCGTAGAATGTTTGGTCACGTTCACTAATCCTCCGAATCCAAACCATCAAATATCGCAGAGCCACAGGTAAAGGGTCGACGACGCTAGTCGACGTTGGCCTTGCTGTTTGTCAATTGCTGATTGTCAACGTCAATTGCTCTTTCCACAGCGATTTGTTTGAGAGTCTCGCGTGGGCGAGCGCACAGGTCCATTGTCAGTGTACAACTAACAGCAAAATTGTCCTTTTGGAGAAGATAAATACTGCAGCTCGCTCAGTGGCGATTAACGCAAGTACGTATTCAGGAGAGATACCTTGGACTCCTTTTTTGTCTTATTTCTATTTGTTATATGCTCATATTTATTACAACTTTGTTACAGACACCACTTTTGCACCGTGGCAACAAGACAATGGACACGTAGTACTGAACACAAAGCCAAAAATTTTGTGCTGTGACCTGAGACTGTCACCTGGGGAAAGTAAGACCTGTAAGTTTCTCATTATTCTGGTTTTCATATTTGGAATTGTGTTCTTAATATCTCTATTTAATAATTCATCTCGTGTACCTTGTGTTCGTCAAGTTCAATCAACTCTTCTTTAAACAGATATTTATCGTGAAACAATACCGAGCGACGCTCCGCCCTCCTACAGAGGACAAGCTGTGAAATACTCTTACAAGATCACCATTGGAACGCAAAGAGTGAACACAGTTATAAAACTGCTGCGAGTACCATTTAGAGTTCTCTCTTTGAGTGGTAACGTTTCTAGAGATTTTGGATAATGTACAGTCAAGCCTAACCTACAGTGTGCTCTCAGCATCTAGAAACATTCTATTTTGTAGTCAATAAATAGGTTTAAAAAATTTGCGTGAATTAATAAACTGTTTCTAGATGCAGTAAGCACATTGTAGGCTTTATAAGACTGAAATGCCTCTGTGGCACGAAGCTTATTTTATATGTTGCTTTACAGAATTGCCCGAGATAACAGCGTGTAACGACAGCGTAGATCTGAGTCCGAACAATCCGTTTATGGAGACGCAGAACAGGGAAACTCCGCTTGATATCGCTCTACAAACGCTGCAGGTTACACGCCATTCTTGCACTTGAATTTGATTTGAAAATTTCATATAGCGCTTTAATGTAACTATGTGTTCTAACAACGTTTCAGAACTTGACAGCCAGACGCAGCCCAAACTTTTACAACGTGACTAACGGCCGCGGGCGCGTGGTGCGGTTCTGCCTCTTCAAGAATTCCTACAAGCTCGGCGAGGACATTGTTGGTACCTTCGACTTCTCGAACGCGACCGTGTCCTGCGTTCAAGTGTCCGTGTCCCTGCAGTCGGAGGAACACGTGTCCGAGGAGTACAAGCGAGGCAAGAGCGCCACGCCGACGCTTATCAGCTACAATAAGCATCACGAGATGTGTCTCGGTCTCACGTATTCGCATCTGGTACTACCGATACCCTTGCACGTCACGCCGGACTTTACTACCGACTTGGTGACGCTCAAGTGGCGATTGCATTTCGAGTTCGTCACGACGCCGAAATTGATGGACATGCCGAGCGAGAACACCATAAGCTGGCACGGTCCGTCGACTCTGGATGTCGAAACGATGATCTGGGATCTTCCACTGCACATCCATCCGACCACCACTCCGCCGAACATGGCGCAACAGACGAAATACAACACCGTCATATAGGTAACATAGCGCGTGTTACCTGTCCGGTGCACGTAAAAGAAGCGAATCATCGCTGCTTCCAACGCAGCCAACAGATTACAATATAATTAGACTTGCAGTATTTGTGCGTTTCGTGACTTTCGTAAGGTTGGTACGTGATCATTGTTATTATTTCACGATAGTTTAGAAAACAGTTTTTATTCTGTACGATAATTTATTACACGAGAAAGATATATTTTCATACATTTATGTACATAAATAAAAAAAAGTGTTACGTAATAAAGGAGAAAAAACGTTAGAATAATTTGAGCACTTTTATAACTAAGATAAATTTTATAATAGCGCCTTTATCGGCATTTGCTCCTGCTCGGAGCGATGGTCTCTCCGCAGACTAATGACTTTGCAGAAGTGATATAATATACTATTACAGCGACGAAGAAAAATAAACAGGCTACTTTAATCTTTATAAATAACGCACGCTCGTATAAATTCTTCTTTTTCATGATTTATGAGAATATTCTTTTTAACGTTTTTACGTTTTCCCGCAATCTTATCTCTCCTATTTTTCTCAGGATTTTTTCTCCAAATGTTTACTGTTTCGTTCGCAAAAACTTGCACTCAGTAGAAGTAAATCCCGTATAAAAATTGGCAATGAAAATTATTTTGCAATATCTTATAAATTTCTGAAACTTCTTTTCACATCGAATATTACTAATGCATACGTGTACACGTTAAAACAATTGCTATTTACATGATTCTTAATATCCAAATGTTTTCGGGGTCAACAGATCCAAGTCTGTGATAAAAATTGCCAAGTTTAAAGTAATAATTCCAATTCCTTTGTCGAAGGTAAAGATCTTGCGTTTTTCATCAAGAATGTTTATTCATCCTAAAAGGCTGAATATCTCGAAATCGTATACAAAAGAAACTATCAACTTTTTAAATCCATCCATTTTTTACGGAATTCGTTCTCGCAGCGTTGAGCTAGTGACGTGCTTCGTAGAACTGTCGGTCCTCCTGATCAACCGGCAGTCTCGGCTGCAGGGGCGGTACTAAGGTCGGCGGCGACGGGGTGGTGAAGGGCGCGTGATAATCGTATCGGTAGTAAGCCAGGGACTCCCATCGGGTTGCGGGCGGATGTTGCACCTCGAAAGACGTCGGCGGACCCGGTGGGGCCGCGTAGTAGCCGCTGGCGCGTTCTGGCACGCCGGGCACATAGCTGTACTGCGGCTCCAGCAGACTCTGCAGGTGCCTGATGTAGGTGATGGCGTGGCGCAGCGACTCGATCTTGGAAAGCTTCTTGCCGGGCGGCTTGCATATCGGCAGCTTTGACCGCAGCAGCTCGAATGCGCGGTTCATGTCGCGCATTCGGGTCCGCTCGCGATCGCACGCCGACTTCTTGTAGTCTGAAATCGTTAATTACACCGGGGTTAACGACTGTTCTTGCATGCGCACTCATCGTCGTTGTCCGGGTGTATTATCGCGCGACAACGACTTGCCCCCCGAATGACGGAACGAATCGGTTTTTCCGGGCCGGACGAGCTTGAAACTTTTTCGTCGAGGGCAAAGATTTGAAAGATGAAGAACTCGAACTCTCTCTCCAGCTTTTTAGAAAAGCACAGTGTACGAGAAGTCCTTTACGGAATCATCTATCTTGTAAGGCTAATATTACATTTGTCGTGCGAC